>NC_037682.1:31888836-32103968 GCF_003255815.1 Theropithecus gelada
AACAAAAAAAAAAAAAAAAAAAAAAAAAAAAAAAGATTTCACATAAAATAAGATGGTAAAATAAATCCAAATATTTTGGTAATGATAATCAACATAAATAGACTAAATGTTCCAGATAAAAGGCAAAGACTATCAGAATATAGTTCAAAAGATGTAATCTAGCTCTATGATGTTTGTCCTTTTATTTATAAAAATATCAAAAGGCTGGAAGTAGAAGGATGGGGAAAGACATACTCGGAAAATACCAACCAAAATAAAGCTGATGTGGCTATTTTAACATCAGATAAGTTTTGAGGCCAAAACTATTACAGATAAGTAGCTAGAAGAGAGAGCTCGAAATGTACCCAATGCACAGAATTGATAAATACTCGGCCGGGCGTGGTGGCTCACGTCTGTAATCCCAGCACTTTGGGAGACCGAGGTGGGCAGACCACGAGGTTAGGAGATCGAGACCATCCTGGCTAACACGGTGAAACCCCATCTTTACTAAAAATACCAAAAATAAATATATATATATTAGCTGGTCATGGTGGTGGGAGCCTGTAGTCCCAGCTACTCAGGAGGCTGAGGCATGAACCCGGGAGACAGAGCTTGCAATGAGCTGAGATCATGCCACCGCACTCCAGCCTGGGTGACAGACTGAGACTCTGTCTCAAAAACAAAAACAAAAACAACAAAAAAGAATTGATAAATACTCAAGGTGATGGATACCCCAAATACCTTGACCTGATCATTACATATCCTATTCATGTAACAAAATATCTCATGTACTCCATTAATATGTAAAATATTATATATCAATTTTAAAAGGTAAAAAAGCATAAAGAAAGTCATTTCACAATTAAAAATTTCAATTTAGGCCAGACTCAGTGGCTCACACCTATATTTCCAGCACTTCAGGAGGTCAAGGCAGGTGGATCACCTGAGAGGTCAGGTGACAGTCTGACCAACATGGTAAATTCCCATCTCCACTAAAAATACAAAAAAATTAGCCAGCAGTGGTGATACACATCTGTAATTTTAGCTACTCAGGAGGCTGAGGCAGGAGAATTGCTTGAATCCGGGAGGTGGAGGTTGCAGTGAGCTGAGATCGTGCCACTGCACTCCAGCCTGGGCAACAGAGCAAGACTCCATCTCAAAAATAAATAAATAAATATATAAAATTCAATTTACTTGGCTGACAAAGATTCTAAGCTTGAGAGTCCCAAGGTTACATCTTAAAAAAAAAAAAAACCTTCAAATCCCTGCACTCTGATCACAGAGAAGAAGAAAGGGGGAAAAGTCAATAGAGGAAGGACACTTCTCATCCCACAAAAAGTCTTCCAAGGTGTCTAACAGTGGAGACTCATATACCTTGATCTTTGGAACTGAATCTAGCCAAAAAGTTTAAATGACAGCAATTCCAAAGAGTGACATGGGGTCAAACAATTGATGTCACAGGTTCCTCTTTAATGAACTGCCTCTTTTTTGGCATGGAAGGCCCACGTGCTGCCTGCATCCTTGCTCTCCTTGGCCGGGGCTTGCTGGCCAGCATGACCACTGGCCCAGTATGCAGGACCCCTGCTGAAAGCAGCAACCCTCCACCTGTCACCACAGGCACAGCTGACATCTCTCCAATTTTGGCTTCCATACCCCAAAGCTGCCAGATTCTTTCGAGGCAGTTCCAGCAAAAGCAAAGACAAGACCTGGGTTCTAATGAGTTTTGCTATTATACTCTAGGCACAAAATAAGGAGAAACGAAGGTAAAAGCCATGAGTGGAACATCAAGTAGGTGTCTAAACTGGTCACCAGCTTGGCTTGTTTTGATTAAATGGGCCAATCAATTTAGTTAGGCCACCAGCCAATGGAGTCAGTAAACCACCAGTTTAACCAATTCTCCCCAAAGAAATGACCAGAAAATGTGATGCAATTAACCAAGTCTAGTATCTTTCTTGAAGTAGTATAGCTCCTTCTAAAATAATCCATGTGAAACAACTCTTCATCCAGAAGAAAATTAAGAAAGAAAAAAATCATTGCTCATTTTGAAACCAACGGTTGAGAAAAACAGGGATGTGAACGGCTCAGGGGAGAGTGGTCTGGACAGGGCTGGAGAGAGGTAGACAGGTGGTAGTGGGCCAACCAGGCAGACCAGACTCAGAGAAAGAATCCAGAATGCAAACCAGGAACCAGGAAAGAGGTCCCCTCATCTGGTCTGGGCATACTGACAGGCTGAGGAACAGGCACTCCTCCATCCACATCTAGCCTGGAGCTGCAGGATGACTTCCCAACTGACCCACTGGAGGGAACAAGAATCCCAGTAAATAGTCAGCTCTGGTCACTAAAAATGCACAAGCTGGGTAGGAAAGAGTAGCTAGGGCAAAGGTCTTTAGAACATGCAGTGCGGGCTAGCAAAGGCAGGCCCCGCCAATAGAAGGTGGGGGAATTTCTAATAGCCGCTATTTATCAAGGGCTTGCTATATATATTCCATGCACTGGACAAGCATTCTTCATCGTCACAACCATCCTGTAAGGTACAAAGTCCAATTCCCATTTTAAAAATGAATACATGTTCAGAAAGATAACACTATGTGTCTCAAAAGCGGCAGAGCCAAGATTCACACTCAGAACTGTCTGGCTTCAATGCCCGGTTTCTGCGACGACACCTGCCGGTCCAGGGCTCTTCAAACTTCATCAGAGCTGCCTCCCAGTGATAGCTGCTTGAATAAACACTTCCGTCTCTTCCAGCATCTTTTCATAACTCATTTTTTTCTTTTTTAGTCCTGGCTCACAGGAAGTAAAAGCCCTTTTTTCCATTCACAACCACAAAAGGCTACAACCCCAGAGTAAAGCCACTTTGTCAAGCTAATTCATTTTAAAATAACATGTACATATGAGAGTACTCTAAAAAGTTTGAAATGATTCAAAAATTGAAGGTAGCATTATTAAAATAATTACCATACTCATCCCAGCAGGCCAACTCATCTGAGAATATTTTAGGGCTGGAATATTACAAATTATAATGCTGATAAGATGAGACAGCTAGAACGACTGCATAGAGTACTTAAGTCAATACAGGTGTATAACTAAAAGTTAACCTTTTTCCTTTCACAAGCACAATGTCCATTATACAGAGAACACCCCATGTTGGTGCTGAAGGACTCCTGGGGGTCTGGGGCTGATGTCAGAAGACCTGGGTTCAAATCCCAGCTCTGCCTCTAACTAGTTAAATGTCCTTAGCCCAGTACTGGACTCCTTCACTTCCCTTTCCTGCCCTTCCTCCATCATTTCAGTTTTCTCACCTGAAAGGTAATTTTCTGAACCAACTAAGAGTGATGAATTGAAGAGCCAGATTGCGCTTGCTTGGGTTCAGCCTCCACCATTACCAGCATGTGACCCTGAACAGGTTGTTAAACCATTCTATGCCTCCATTTCCTCCTTTCTACAAAGCAATAAAAACAATACATACCTGCAATAGTTAATTATATGTGTCAAACTGACTGGACCACAGGGTACCCAGATATTTGGTAAAATATTCTTCCTGGGTGTGTCCGTGTGGGCATTTCTGGATAAGATTAACATTTGACCAAATAAAGCAGACTGCCCTCCCCCAGTAGGGACTGGCCTCATCTAATCTATTGAGGGTCTGAATAGAATAAAAGGCTAAGAAAGACTTCTCTCTGTCTTCAAGCTGGGACAGTAGTCTCTTGCCTTCAGAGTTGGGCTTGGACTGGAAATTACACCATTGGCTCTCCTGGGTCTGCAGCTTGCCAATTGTCGATCCTGGGCTTCTCACCCCCATAACCGCATGAGCCAGTTCCTTATTATATGCTATGTATATAATACGGATTATGCATATTCTATTTTATGGTCTTCCCCCAGTATCTATGGGGGATCAGTTCTAGGAGCCCTGCAGGTACCAAAATCCCCAGATGCTCATGTCCCTGAGATATAAATTGGCACTTATAAACTATGCATTTACATCTTCCCGTATACTTTTAAATCATCTCTAGATTACTTATAATACTTAATACAATATAATACTATGTAAATAGTTGTTCTACCATATTAGTTTATTATTTGTATCATTTTTTGTTGTACTTTTTTAAAAGATATTTTAGATCTGCAGTTGGTTGAATCCACAAATGTGGAACCCATGGAAGTTGATGACCAACTGTAATATATAATATATGTACTATATCTAATATTTTATATTGGTTCTGTTTCTCTGGAAAGCCCAGACTACTAAGTATACTACTTCAGGGTTACTTTGGAATTAAATTAGATAATACTCAGGACAGAGCTGGCACATGGTAAAGCTTCAATAAACATTATATTTGGCCACTAGACATTTAGCATATCAGTCCTATAAGGTTTTTTTTTATAGAAAGACCATAAAATACGTAGAAGCAAAATGTTTTTTAAAAAGCAACAGAATTGTAAAAATTTGGGTTACTTCACTTGCAACAAGTCTCTTCATTTTCCCTACTATAATACATGTGTGATTTACAGAGACTGTAACTATGGTGACGTCTATGAAAAACTACCAAAAAAGAACTGATGTCAGGTTCTCAATTATAGCCCCACTTGCTTTCTCATTTTTGGTTTTACCATCTTTCTATAAAGCAAATGTCCACCTCACGCCTATTCAGGTGGCCAGTGAATTTGCTGAACTTAATTAGAGCAAGTCAAGACACTAATACTCAGGCATTAGTACTCAGAGTTAATTAGCTAGATACAAGGCAATTCTTACTTTGCAAATCAGAAACACCCTTGGAAAATCTAATAGGAAAGGGCACACATCATTCTGTGCTTATGAGAACAGGTTGAAATACAAAAGTCCTGAACTTTTATGATTAATCTTTTATTTTTCTAATTTCCAGAAATGGCACAGCTTTTTTATCATTTCTAGGAAATAAAATGATCAAACTACAGTTTACATTGTGAGCCAACATCATTCTTTCTATCTTTCCAAATTCAAAAGAATACATGGACAATTCATCAATGATCATCACTGATTATATAAGCTGCTTTATACCTATAATGGTGGCTTTCAAACACACTGGTCTTATTGGTGATACATTTGCATGACAGAGGATGGGAAATAAGTCCAACTAAAATTCAGGGAACTTCTACCTCAGTAAAATTTCTAGGGGTCCAGTGGTGTGGGGCCAGTCAAGATCTTCCTTCTAAGGTGAAGGATAAGTAGTTATATTTGGCCCCTCCTACAACCAAGAAAGAGGCACAATGCCAGGTAGGCCTATTCGGATTTTGGAGGCAACACATTCCTCATTTGGGTGTTTTACTCCAGCCCATTTATCAAGTGACCCAAATGGCTGCTGGTCTTGAGTGGGGCCCAGAACAGGAGAAGGCTCTGCAACAGGTCCAGGCTATTGTGCAAGCCGCTCTGCATGTGGGCCATATGACCCAGCAGATCCAATGGACATATGTCTGCATGGGTTAGAACTCCCCTCCTGGTACCAATCCACTGTATTCATCTGTTCTCACACTGTTAATAAAGACACACCTTGGACTGGGTAATTTGTAAAGGAAAGAGGTTAAATTGACTCACAGTTCCACATGGCTGGGGAGGCCTCACAATATGGTGGAAGGCAAAGGAGGAGCAAAATCACATCTTACATGGTGGCAGGCAAGAGGGCTTGTGCAGGGGAACTCCCATTTATGAAACCATCAGATCTCATGAGACTTATTCACTACCATAAGAACAGTATGGGAGAAACCGCCCCCATGATTCAATTATCTCCACCATATCAGATACCCAGTGGAATGTTTTTTAAAAAATCTATTTATCACAAACTGTTCAAACTACCTAAAGAATCCTTCTAAGAATTCCATATTCTTTTTTTTTTTTTTTTGGCTTTTTAAAAATTTCTTCTAAAAAATAAACAGGATACATGTACAAAATGTGCAGGTTTGTTACATGGGTATATGCATGCCATGGTGGTTTGCCGCACTCATTGACCCATCCTCTAAGTTCCCTCCCCTAACCCCTTACCCCCCCAACAGGCCATGGTATGTGTTGTTCCCCCTTCTATGTCCATGTGTTCTCAATGTTCAACTCCTACTTATGAGTGAGAACATGCGGTGTTTGGTTTTCTGTTCCTGTGTTAGTTTGCTGAGAATGATGGCTTCCAGCTTCATCCATGTCCCTGCAAAGAACATGATCTCATTCCTTTTATGGCTGCATAGTATTCCATGGTGTATATGTGCCACATTTTCTTTATCCAGTCTATCATTGATGGGCATTTGGGTTGGTTCCATGTCTTTGCTATTGTAAATAGTACTGAAATAAATGTACGTGTGCATGTGTCTTTATAGTAGAATGATTTATATTCCTTTGGGTATATATCCAGTAATGGGATTGCTGGGTCAAAAGGTATTTCTGATTCTAGGTCCTTGAGGGATCACCATACTGTTTTCCACAATAGTGGAACTAATTTACATTCCCACTAACCGTGTAAAAGCATTCCTATTTCTGCACAACTTCACCAGCATCTGTTGTTTCCTGACTTTTTAATAATCATTCTAACTGGCATGAGATGGTATCACATTGTGGTTTTGATTTGCATTTCTCTGATGATCAGTGATGTTGAGCTTTTTTTCACATGTTTGTTGGCCATGTAAATGTCTTCTTTTGAGAAGTGTCTGTTCATATCGTTTTTCCACTTTTTGATGGTTTTTTCTTGTAAATATGTTTTTGTCTGGTAAATATGTTGAAGTTCCTTGTAAGTTCTGACCTGTGTCAGATGAGTAGATTGCAAAAATTTTATCCTATTCTGTAGGTTGCCTATTCACTCCGATGATCAGGTGACAGCTTCTTTTGCTGTGCAGAAGCTGAATTTAATTAGATCCCTTTTGTCAATTTTGGCTTTTGTTGCAATTGCTTTTGGCGTTTTTGTCATGAAGTCTTTGCCCATGCCTGTGTCCTGAATGGTATTGCCTAGGTTTTCTTCTAGGGTTTTTATGGTTTTGAGTTTTACATGTAAGTGTTTAATCCATCTTGAGTTAATCTTTGCATAAGGTATAAGGAAGGGGTCCAGTTTCAGTTTTCTGCATATGGCTAGCCAGTTTTCCCAGCACCACTTACTGAATAGGAGATCCTTTCCCCATTGCTTATTTTTGTCAGGTTTTTTGAAGAGCAGATGGTTGTAGATGTGTGGTGTTATTTCTGAGGTCTCTGTTCTGCTTCATTGGTCTATATGTCTCTTTTGGTACCAGTACCATGCTGTTTTGGTTACTGTAGCCTTGTAATACAGTTTGAAGTCAGGTAGCGTGATGCCTCCAGCTTTGTTCTTTTTGCTTAGAATTGTCTTGAAGAATGCCCATATTCTTGTCTTCAATGTAGATCATGGAAATAGGAGGAAAAGATACTTTCATTTCCCTTCAGAATCTCAGCAGCTTTATGGAGGACAAAATTATCATCATGCCCAGAAGAACCACACAAAATTAATATCCAGAATCTACAAAGAACTTAAAAAAATTTACAAGAAAAAAAAACCCACATTCATTTATGAAACCCACTTGGTACTGCATTCTCAAACGCGTTTTCAGATAAAATTTACCGAAACCAATCCTAATTGTAAGTCACCATGAGCCAGGATCAAGTAAAGTGAGATTTCCCTAGCGCTACTTCGAAAGTTGATTCAACAAATACTAATAGGCCTCCTACAATGTGAACAGCACAGTGCTATGTGTTTGGGTCTGCAGTGGTGAACAAGACGGAAATACCTCCTGCCCTCCCAGGGCTGCTTCTGACAGGTTGAGGTAAGTCTGGTCCTAGAATATGACCATGGCCGCCCACGTGACTCTACTGGATGCTGACATCCCAAGGGGCACCGCAGAGATCCATAGGGGAACCAAGACAAAAGCAGAGAAAGGGCAGACTTAAATTGTTTTCACAGCTCTGGGAGAAGCTACTTCAAAGTTTCACCACACTTTGCTTATAATAATGAAACTCTGCAAAAATATTCAAACGCAAAATCGCTTTTCAAATTGAAGAAGAAATAATTGGCCAGATCTTACCTAATGAGTTATCAAAGGACAGCCTCAGGGCAAGTTCAGGCCTTTTGGATGTACAGTTTCCCTACATGCTGAAATGTTTTATTAGTCAAGGGAAAAAGACTCAGGTTATATAACATTCACCCCACCTACATCACCCCAAATATGACTTCTTACAGAAAAGAGTCTGCTCAAGCATTTCCCAAAAACATGTTGGAAAAAAGTAGGTTCTATAGGTAGAGGGAGGGAGGGAGGGAGAGAGGGGAGGGAGGGAGGGAGAGAGGGGAGGGAGGGAGGGAGAGAGGGGAGGGAGGGAGAGGACGGAGGGAGGGAGGGAGAGAAGGGAGGGAGGAAGGGAGAGAGGGGAGGGAGGGAGAGAGGGGAGGGAGGGAGGGAGGGAGGGAGGGAGTTGCCACATGATCTGATGGGTTTGAACAGGATCTCTCTGGCTGCTGTTTCATACAGAAGAGATGGTGGGGGGAAGAAGAAGCAGCAGGAAGAGGGAGACCAATTAGTAGGCTACTTCAGGATTCCACTCACAAATCAGTGGTTTGGGTCCAGATTACTGCAGTGGAGGCTGTGAGCAGGGATCCAAGTCCAGATGTATGAAGGCAGAGCCGGGTGGAGTAGGGAAAAGAGAGAGATCAAAGACAACACCAAGATTCCTGGCCTGAACAATGGAAGGAGGGGGACATTCAGGGTGGAGGAGATACAAAGGAAAGAGGTCTAGAAACTGAACCCTGAGGAAGGTTAATGTTTAGAGGTCATGAAGATGAACAGGGATCCACAAAGAAGACTAAGAAGAACCATGAAATCATGGCAGCTGGAAAGCAGCTCCAGGGAGAACAAGTGGTCCTTCCTTAAATGCTGCCATGAGGGCAATACAATGAGGACTGAAAATGCACCACTGGATTTGACAGATTGGGATGTCACTGGTGACCTTGATAAGAGCAACCCTGGAATAGTAAGGAGGAAAGCCTGATTGGAGTGGGTTTAAGAGGGAATGGGAAACTCAAGAACAAAAAGACATGCAACTCAATTTTTAAATGGGCAAAAAAACTGAATAGACATTTCTCCGAAGATATACAAATGGTCAATTCGCCACTTGGGAAATGCAAATCAAAACCACAATGACAGCCGGGCGTGGTGGTTCATGCCTGTAATCCCAGCACTTTGGGAGGCCGAGGTGGGCGGATCACCTGAGGTCAGGAGTTCGAGACCAGCCTGGCCAATATGGTGAAACCCCATCTCTACCAAAAATACAAAAATTAGCAGGGTGTAGTGGTGGGCGCCTGTAATCCCAGCTACTCGGGAGGCTGAAGCAGGAGAATCGCTTGAACCTGGGAGGCAGAGGTTGCAGTGAGTCGAGATTGCACCACTGCACTCCAGCCTGGGCGTCAAGAGCAAAACTCTGCCTCAAAAAAACAAACCAAACAAACAAACAAAAAAATGAGATAGCACCTCACATTCACTAGGGTGGAGAAATAGGAGCACCTTTACACTGTTGGTGGGAGTGTAAACTAGTTCAACCATTGTGGAAGACAGTGTGCTGATTCCTCAAGGATCTAGAACTAGAAATACCATTTGACCCAGCAATCCCAATACTGGGTATATACCCAAAGGATTATAAATCATGCTGCTATAAAGACACATGCACACATATGTTTATTGCGGCACTGTTCATAACAGCAGAGACTTGGAACCAACCCAAATGTCCATAAATGATAGACTGGGTTAAGAAAATGTGGCACATGTACACCAGGGAATACTTTGCAGCCATGAAAAAAGGATGAGTTCATGTCCTTTGTAGGGACATGGATGAAGCCGGAAAACATCATTCTGAGCAAACTATTGCAAGGACAGAAAGCCAAACACCACATGTTCTCACTCATAGGTGGGAATTAAACAATGAGAACACTTGGATACAGGGCGAGGAACATCACACACTGGGGCCTATCATGGTGTGGGGGCATGGAAAAGGGATAGCATTGGGAGAAATATCTAATGTGAATGACAAGCTGATGGGTGCAGCAAATCAACATGGCACATGTATACATATGTAACAAACCTGCACATTGTGCACATGTACCCTAGAATTTAAAGTATAATAATAAAAAACCAGGAAATGATAAACGTTGGCAAGGGTGTGAGGAAAAATAAGGAAATCAGAACATTTGTACATTGCTGGTGGTAATGTAAAATGGCCCAGCCACTTGGTCCAAGCTGCAAACAGTTTGGTGGCTCCTTTAAAAGTGAAACACAGAATTACCATATGACCCAGCAATTCCACCCCTAGGTACACACCCAAAAGAAGTGAAATCATATGTCTACACAAAAACTGATACATTCATATTTATAGCAGCACTGGTCATCATAACCAAAAGGTGGAAATAATCAAATGTCCATCAGTGGACAAATGGAAAAGCAAAATGGGCTAGATACATACAATGAAACATTACTAACCAATAAAAAGAAATGAAATTCTGATGCATGCTACAACACGGATGAACATTGCAAGCATTATGCTAAATGAATTAAGATCACATATCATACGGCTCTAATTATATAAAATATACAGAACAGGTAAATCCATAGAGATGGAATGCCAATTTGTGGTTGCCAAAGGCTGCAGGGGAGAAAAGAGAGGGTGACTACTTAACTAGTAAGGGGTTGCTTTCAGAATAATGAAAAGGTTTTAGAACTGGATAGAAGTAGTGGCTGCATAACATTATAAATGCTACTGAGTTGTACACTTTAAAACACCAAAATGATGACTTCTAAGGTAAGTGGATTTCACCTCAGTTAAGAAAAAAAGAGAAAGAATTGGGAAGTGAAGAACTGGAGACAGCCTATAAAGAAATTATTTCAAGGGGCTTTGCTGAAAAAGAGAAAGGAGAAATAGAGACGGAGGGAGTATAGCAGCGAAGGGGGGATGCATGGCCAAGGGAGGGCTTTCCTAACACGGAGAAATGGAAGACAAATCAACATGCATATCTATGATGGGAGAGGAGCAGACTGAGCAGGGGGAACTGCTGGCAGGAGGACCCTGACAGCCTGAGAGGGGATGTTGTCTCCCACACAGGGATCAGAGATGGTTCATCCTCAAAGGGAGAGAAGGCAGGATTCAGGCAGCCAGGTTGAGGCAGTGGTAAGGGCTTGCGGAAATCCTCTTCTGCTTGTTTTTTCTTGGGAGATGGGGAGATTTTGTGAGGGAAGAGAAGGTATGAAGCAGTCACCCTAGAGAATGGGCAGATGACTGTGCTAAGGAAATAGAGTGGCATTGCTGGGCTGCACCAAAGGCCCACTTGAGGTTCATGGTATAAACCAATGAGACTAATGAGCCTACTCGTGTGGCTTTCTGCAGTCCATATAGTTGCCTGAGTAAAGGTGGAGAGCTATTGAATTTAATACTTATCCCTAAGTTTCCCCCAAACACATTCGACCACAGAAACCTATTAATAGCCCCAAAGAGCCTACATAAAATGCTAGTCTATGCTTAAACAGATAATAGGGGATAGGAAAACACTGATATTCCTAATTTTCTATCAAGCGTAGATATAAATGATAATGGAGGGGCCAGATCTGGAGGCCCTCAGGGGAGCACCCAGCAAGAGCAAAGGAGAAAAGATTAGCACAGCTGTCAGAACCTGAGCTTGGAGTCAGATTTCCACTCCATCCAAGTGATCTTGGGCAAATGAATCCCTCTGAGATGCATCCTAAAATAAGGGAACTATCACCTACCTGCTTTTCAAAAATATTATGAAGATTAATGGTGACAAGCACTTGGTACCCAGATTCTAGCATATAACAAACTTTCAATCTAAGGAGGTAATCACCATTATAGCCACACAGCTCTGCCCAGGTGACCAGGTGAAAGATGATATAGCCAAAACACTATCACCTCCAGGTACTCAACCACCTGTGCACCAGGAGGGCCTCTGGGAATCTCAAAGAGTTAACACTCCTTGCTCTCAATTTATGGTCAGGAACTCCATCAGTCAAGATACAGTTTGACTCAGTTAGCTTCAGAAAATTGGTCTTTCTAGCTCCTCAATTCATATGCAAGAAATGAAGCCCCCTCTACTTCCCATAAAACAGGACATTTCACAAAGCTTTCACATATCCTAGTATCATGTTTTTAGCTTCTGAAAAAACTTCAGACTTACAGAAAATTACCAAACCAGAGAGTGCAGAGAGTTCAATATGCTTCACTTGGCTTCCTCTAATGTTAATACCCTACATAACCATAATACAATTACCAAAACCAAGAACATAACACTAATAAATCTCTAGACCTTATTTGAATGTTGCTAACTTTGTCTCCAATGTCCTTTTTCTGATGCAGAATCCAATCCAGGGTCCCGTATTGCATTTAGTTCTCAAGTCTCCCTAGCCTCCACCAATCTGTAACAGTTCTTCAGTCTTTCTTTGTCTTTCCTGACCTTACCATCTGTGAACAGGACTGACTAGTCAGGTATTCTGTAGAACTGCCCTTAATTTGGGTTTGTCTGATGTTTTCTCAAGACTGAACTTGTGCGTTTTCAGTAAAAATCCCCAAGAAATGATGTTTTACCTTGCTCTGTGCATCAAAATAAGGAGAACATGTTGGCACATCTCATTACTGGTGATGTTATCTTTGATTACTTTATTTGGCTAAAGTAGTGTTGCTGGGTTTCTCCATCCATATGACATGTGACGCAAAGTGAAATAGAATTCCAGCCTTTCCTAATAATGATGGAAATAAGCAGATGTTTTCATCTACGTACAGCAAGTGAGAGGGAGAGTCAGGACTTGAACTCAGGGTTTCCAAGTCCAAATGCTGTCTTCTTTCTACTCTCATTACTGCACTTGGATGTTTCCCATGAATATTTATCTCAAATATATTTCAAAGATGTTCCATAAGGAAATGCCACAACAAATCACTCTTACGAGCCCAGGGTTTCTCCAATGAAAGTTACACTACAAAGTACAAAATACAGTTGTCAAGAGAAACAGATATTAACATGAAGATCCCTTGATACATCATAGTGACATAGGAACACTCTCACTGACTGCACTTTATTTGCTGCAAATACAGAGAACAAATCAGCAGAGAATGAGTCAACCAAGAGAACCAAGACTCCCTTAATTGACAAAATTTTAAATTAGGACTTGAGGACCAAGAAGAGGAGCTCTAAGAAACACAAGGCAAGTTCTCTTCTGCTCTAGATACTAACGCATATGCAAATCTTCAAATCAGTTAACTCATCTTAGGCTCTGAAAAGCTCCTTGAGATGGAATTAGAGCACGTATTAAAATCTCCACCCTACAAATGAATAAAATGAGACATAAAAAGATCAAAGTTTGGTATCTAGAAAGGGAATCAAAATCAAGGTTTTATTTATTCATTCATTTTACTAGCACTGACTCCCTGCCAACTTTCTATTCTAAGTGCTGGGGATATGGAGATACGGGAGACCCATGGTCGCTTGACTGGAGGAGCTTAGCTTTCCTCATGCCCTCTGTACAGAGGCCAGAAAGGCAGCACCTCTCCCAATACCATTTTTCACCTCCTCCCCACACAGAGTCCACAGACATCAGGATTCTACAGAATAAAGCTGAATCTGTGGTGATACTTGGAGAGGAGTATATTTCAACACTCTGTATTTAAAACTTGAATGAAGACCATCATTCTCCTGGTTTATTCTCTTATGTTTACCCTTCTCATCAGTACCCAGAGCAGAGCATGTATGAGGAGACTCAAAAAGTTCATGGTAAAAACGAAATTAAAGGATAAAAATACAAAATTTATTTCTTAACATAAGCTCCATCAAGGTCAAGACACTTTTGTAAGTGGTGATATCAGTCATTCAGTCCATCTCTAAAGAACTGAGGGTCCTAGGAATTTAACCATGTCAATGCTGTATTTTTACATTATTATATGAAGAAAAAGGAGTGCCCTCTAAAGATTTTTTTAAGATTAGGAAACAAAAAGAAGGCAGAAGGAGCCAAATTAAGACTGCGAGGTGAATGTCTAATGGTTTCCCATAGAAACTCTTGCAAAGTTGCCTTTGCTTGATGAGAGGAATGAACTTGTGGTGGTGAAGAAGGACTCTCCAGTAAAGCTTTCACAGGTATTTTTCTGCTAAAGCTTTGGCGAACTTTCTCAAAACTCTCATAATAAGCAGATGTTATCATTCTCTGACCCTCCAGAAAGTCAATAAGCAAACTGCCTTGAGCATCACAAAAAAACGTTGCCATGACCTTTGCTCTTGACCAGTCTGCTTTTGCTTTTGCTTTGTCTGGACTATTTCCACCTCTTGCTAGCCATTGCTTTGATTATGCTTTGTCTTCAGGATTGTACTGGTGAAGCCATGTTACATCCTCTGTTACAATTCTTCCAATTCTTTTTTTTTCCCCCCCAAGACAGAGCCTCACTCTGTCACCAAGGCTGGAATGCACCAGCATGATCACAGCTCAAGGCAGCCTCAACCTCCTGGGCTCAGGCAATCCTCCTGCCTCAGCCTGCAGATTAGCTGAGACCACAGGCAAATGCCACCATGCCCAGCTAGCTTTTTATTATTTGTAGAGACAGCATCTCACTATGTTGCCCAGGCTGATCTCAAACTCCTGGGCTGAAGCAATTCTCCTGCCTTGGCCTCCCAAAGTGCTGGAATCACAGGCATGAGCCACTGCACTCAGCCTTCTGTTATAATTCTTCAAAGAATGACTTTAGAATCTGGATCTCATTTGTATAAAACTTCCACTGAAAGCTCTGCTCTTGCCTGCAGTTGACCTGGGTGCAACAATTTTGGCACCCATTGAGTAGAAAGTTTGTTCAACTTTAATTTTTCAGTCAGATTTGTGTAAGCTGAGCAAAATGAGAAGTCTATGGTGTTGGCTACCGTTTCTGCTGTTAATCATCAGTCCTCTTCAATGAGGGCATGAATAAGATTAATTTTTCCTCACAGATTAACGTGAATGCTCCGCCACTGCAAGTTTCATTTTTACTGTCACCTCATTCCTTCTTAAAACCAGTTATCCATTTATAAACTGCTGATTTCTATGAGGCATTGTCCCCATAAACTTTTCATAAAACATCAAGGATTTCACCATCTCTCCACCCAAGCTTCACCATAAATTTGATGTGTGTTCTTGCCTCAATTTTAGAATAATTCATGTTGCTCTCATAGGGACTTTTTTCAAATTGACATCCTAACCCTTTTAGTGTCTCAAACTAGATCCTGTTGAAACATGTTACAAATTAGTATGAATTTATTTTTGTGCAAAAAAGTTAAAATCTATGCATGGTTTTTTTATATACACATTTCCCATGAACTTTCTGAAGTCCTCTCATATTTTCACATGTAATAAAAGGCCAAACCAGCAAAGAAATGGTTTCAACACCACACACAGATAAATCAATCGCATTTACATCATTCAACTAGCACTTCTTGTGTACTTAATATAGGCCAGGTACATGGGGAACCAAATCAATGGATTTAAGACATGCTCAGCCATCCAGAAGCCTATACAATTGGTAGGGGCTATGATCACATACACAACAGCCATAGGGGCACTGCCATTTTGTGTGATACACCATTGAGTTGTTAACACTTAAAAACTTTAAAAAGTCATACGCCTTTCTTTTTCTTCTTTTTCATGGCAACATCCACTGACTATACCTCATGATCTATTGTATACATGCCATATGTTGTAAATTCTACTCAGAGAGGAGGGAGCATGGGGAGGGTGAAAAAGACATCTTACAGTTGATCAAAATATAAGGACTGCCATCTCATTTTTAAAAGAAAAACACAATCTCTAAGAAGAAAGGAAGAAAGAAAGGAAGGAAGAAAGGAGGGAAGGAGGGAGAGAGGGAGAAGGGGGGGAGAGAGGGAAGGGAGGGAGGGAGAGAGGGGAGGGAGGGAGGGAGAGAGGGGAGGGAGGGAGGGAGAGAGGGGAGGGAGGGAGGGAGGGAGGGAGAGAGGAGGGAGTCCATTCAGCTAAGGAGAGTCTCAAGAAGGAAGTAGCTTCTGAGGAAGACCTAGAAGGATAGAAGATTTCTAGCAGAGGAGTAAGTGTGAGGGAGCACTTCTGGTACAGCAGTGGACCAAGAAAAGTGACAAAGGGGAAAGAAAGTGCAAGACATGCCCTAGAAACTAAGAATACAATGTACTGGGGAAGGAATACACAGGGCAGTGGTTGTTTATCACATGTGTTCCCTAGAGTCACCTTGGGATGCTTATAAACCATCCTGTGCCCCACTCCCAGGGATTCCAATTCAAGAGATCGAAAGAGTGGATCCTGGGGATCCACAGGTATACCCGGATCTTGGATGACACTTGCAGAATCAGTAGTAAAGGGGCATGGAGACAGACCTGGCAGGAAAGGAGGCCAAGCTTGGCCACGGGACATGGACTTCATGGGGGAGGGATAGCACAAACAAGTGCCATGCAATTGCCATGAGGAGAATTATACTTGAGGGGGGTGATTCTCAAAGTGTGGTCCCCAGACCAGTAGCAGCAGCATCACCTAGAAACGTGTTAGGAAATGCAAATTCTCAAACCCCACCTCAAATCCACTCAATCAACTCTTGGTGGCAGGGGAACCATGAGGGGATCCAGCAATCTATGTTTTAACAAACCCTCCAGTAATTGTGATGTCTACACGTGTTTGAGAAGCACCACTCTGAGTTCACACTGGTATTGATGTATCATGGCCAAAATTCTATTAAAACTCCCACCAACTCCATCAATAATCTGCATTATTATTGATGATGTTGTTATTCAGCCCTTCCTTCCTCAAAACATGGAGAATAGACTTAAACCAGTATGTATTTGAATTACTTATTCATCTGTTTTATAAATCCCTAACATTTAATGTTTGACCAAGGTTCTGTAAACGTATTAAAAGGAAAGTGCTAAGTCAGTACTTCTCAAACTTTAACGTGCATACAAATCACCTGGAGATCTTGTTAAAATGCAGGTCCACATCTGTAAGTTCTGAGGTAGGGCCTAGGATTCTGCATTCTAACAAGCTCTCAGGTAGTGATGCTACGCAGCTGGCCTATGGCCCACACTGTGGGAAGAAAGAAATTGCATGGCTCTAGAAATCTAAAAGCTCCTGTCATGGGACACCATCTTCCCACCAGCTGGGCTTTCCTCTCCGATCTGCCCAGCCCCACCCCATAATCTACTGCCACAGCCCCAGTGCACACACTTCCCACCCCTACCCACCCATCCCCCTTTCTCCTAATTAGCCTCCGAGTCAATACTTGCATCAGGGCAATCTTCCCCTCCATCCACTGAGTGAGAAGAGCGGTGAAGCAGAGCTTTCTGTGCCTGTGATGACAGTGGAGGGAATTAATGCACTTCCCCAAGCACTCTCCTTGTATCTCCAGAGAGACTTTTCCAGGTGGGAGGATCCAGCTCATTTGTTTGCAGAGCTAACTATCCATTATTTAAAACATAAACTTATTATCTTTAGCTTCATTTGAAGCTGCAAATCAATAGGCATTCCTCAGGGCTGGAGGGACCCCTGTCACCCTCCCATGGGTTCCATCCATCAAGAACAGTCAAAATCCCAGCTGGGACCACTGCATTAACTCAATGAAAAAATGTGATGATTGCAGACAGTACATCCCTAACAGGTGGGAATCGAAGTTTCATCTTACTATATATCACACCCATCATCTGCTCATCAAATATTTCGTGGTTATGAAATGTTTATGCTAACAAAACTGCAGAGTTGCAGCTCCAGACTTAGCTGTAAATATTTATTAACTATGGCCATCAAGATTCAGCTTCTTTGACTTCAGGGTTCATTCTCTGAACTTCCCTGCTGGGTGGTTCAGTCCCCACTCTCTTCACCTCTCCCTAAAATGGTAGTTCTTATGTTAGGCTGTTTTATGAAAACCCATACAACTTCTTCAGAACAGCTCAACTAAAATTAATAAAATAGTTCTGGCTGGGCACAGTGGCTCACGCCTGTAATCCTAACACGTTGGGAGACCAAGGTGGGTGGATCACTTGGGCCCAGGAGTTCAAGACCAGCCTGAGCCACATAGTGAGTCCTTGTCTCTACGAAAAATAAAAATAATACAAGTGTGGTGAATTGTGCCTGTAGTCCCAGCTACTCAGGAAGCTGAGGCGGGAGGGTCACTTGAGCCTGACAGGTCAAGGTTGCAGCGAGCTAGGACGGTGCACTGCACTCCAGCCTGGGCAACAGAGTAAGATCCTGCCTCCAAAAAGAGAAAAAAAAAAAAAGAAACTTTGAGATACAAACCAAGATTCTTAACATTTCAGCTTGATGTGTGGGAAGTAGCTTTGCCAATGCTCCTTCTGTGCACAAGATCATAAAATGATGAGTTAATCACTAGGGGATATTTACCACAAATAGTGTCAGATGATGTACTGTAAAATTTATGCAGCTAAAAGCTCCAGTGTACAATATAATCTAAAGAGATGGCTCAGATGTTCCGGACTTATTGGGCCAGTGCCACTGTTTATTACAAGGAAGCCTAATATTATAATAGGGTCTCTTTGAACACTTCCTGCTGAAAAAAATAAAGCTATTCACATATACATATATTTTTTAAGACAGTCTTGCTCTGTCACCCAGGCTGGAGTGTAGTGGCACGATCTCGGCTCACTGCAACCTCCGCCTCCTGGGTTCAAACGATTCTCCCACATCAGCCTCCTGAGTAGCTAGGGTTACAAGCGTGTGCCACCATGCCCAGCTAATTTTTGTATTTTTTAGTAGAGAGGGGGGTTTCACTATGTTCGCCATGCTGGTCTCGAACTCCTGACCTCAAGTGATCCGCCCACCTCGGCCTCCCAAAGTGCTGAGATTACAGGTGTAAGCCACTGTACTCAACCCATATTATATTTAATGCGTACACTCAAAAAAGGAGAAAAGAAAGATAGCACTATTCTGATGACTCTGATGAAGGCCCAGGGGGGAAATCCCAAAGAATAATAAATCAGACTACAAGGAAAGATGAGGGAAAACAGACCAAGAATAGAAACACTTTGTGCCTACAAAATGGATCCAAGAACCACCAACATATCCATAGTGTAAGCAGAAACCATCAAGTATAAAGATCGGCTGATAAAAATGTCAAGGTATCATTATAATTAGAGAGCTATCCACCAGGCTCATTACTCAATTCTCACAAAGCTCACCACTCAACACCAAAGCGAAAATCTTCTTTTTTGTTAGCCATTTTATTTCTAAGTTGAGAGGAAAATGTAAAGGAAAATCATAAAGAAATGTAGGGAAGCCGGGCACGGTGGCTCATGCCTGTAATCCCAGCACTTTGGGAGGCTGAGGCAGGTGAATTACTTGAGGTCAGGAGTTCGAGACCAGCCTGGCCAATAAGATGAAACCGAGCTACTAAAAATATGAAAATTAGCCAGGCACAGTGGCATGTGCCTGTGGTCCCAGCTACTCGGGGGTGCTGAGGCAGGAGAATCGCTGGAGCTGGGGAGGCAGAGGTTGCAGCGAGCCAAGATTATGCCACCACACTCCAGCCTGAGCAACAGAGCCAGACCCTATCTCAAACAAACAAAAAAAGAAAAGCTAGGAATGCAACATACTGAGATAAAGGGGGACTGGCCAGAACAGCCCAGGCTCTATTCCAGTTCCACCCCTAGAAACAGGATGTCCTTCAGTGCTTTAGCCCAGCAAGGCACATTGCACTGGGATATAAAATCTTGGTCAGGTTGCTTTCTGGGTTCCCTCAGCTGCCATCCAAGTGGGTTATACACAGCAAGACCCCATCCACCCTAGGTAACTTTCCTGAACTACAGAAGAATGGTTTGCGATAAATCCTAGGCTCCTAGGATTCATCCAGTGGGACATCCAGTGGTCCCTCGCTGCCTATTTATAAGGAATAAACCCACCTCATGAAACTTGTTTGTTACAAGGCAAGGTTGTTACTTTGGGGTGTTCTATCTCACAAATTCAGACTAGGTGGTGACCAGTGTGCAGAGTGAACCTGCTTCACACAGACCCAGACACAGGAGAGCCCCAAAGCCAGTTAAATTTTCCAAGAGGACAGGGCCTTGTCCGCCATCTCCACTAGCATACTTACCTCCCAGTGCCAGGCCTCTGGTATCAACTCAATGTCTCCGAAGAAACAAGTGAAAGATTCCACAGGCTTCTCAGCATATGAACCACAGAGAGTAATTAATCTGTGTAAGGACATCAGGTGGTGTCTGTTCATTTATTCAACTAATATTTATGAAAGCCTATTCCAGGTGCCGGGTCATACCAGCCAACAAAATTAAGACCCTGCCCTCATGGGTCTGATATTCTAGTTGAGAAGGCAAACAATAAACAAATAATATATATGACCTATAGTGAACATTGTTATAAAGAAAATCAAAGCAGAAAAACAGGGATAGGAAGCAGGTGTGGTGGCTCACGCCTATAATCCCAGCACTTTGGGAGGCTGAGGTGGGTGGATCACTTGAGGTCAGGTGTTTGAGACTAGCCTGGCCAACATGGCAAAACCCCGTCTCCACTAAAAATATAAAAAATTAGCTAGGCGTGGTGGTGGGCACCTGTAATCCCAGCTACTCAGGAGGCTGAGGCACAAGAATTGCTCGAACCCAAAAGGCGAAGTTGCAATGAGCTGAGATTGTGTCACTGCATTCCAGCCTGGGCGACAGACTGAAACTGTGTAGAAAAGAAACAAAACAAAACAACAAACAAAAGGACAGAAGGACGAAAAGACGGAAGGAAAAGAAAAAGCAGGAAAAGAGGGATGGGGAGCTCTCTAGAGTAGGATGGTTACACAAGAAATCTCTAGTGAACATTTGAGCAGAAACCTGAGGATGTGAGAAATGCAGCCATGAGATGTTGGAGGGAAAAGCATTATCAGGTAGAGGGAACAACAACGGCAAAGCCCCTGTAAGGAGGCCAGATGCAGAGTCGGTGGATGGAATAAAAGACATGGCTGAAAGTCGGGGGCAGGTCATGCAAGGTAGTATTCTTCAAGCTGGGGATCATAACCCACTCGTGAGTCATGAAATCAATTTAGTAGGTGATAACCAGCACCTTTAAAATGAAACAGAACAGAATAAAACAGAAAATACCAGTGTGCAGCGCCTACAGTGAGGCTAAATACTATTAGGTGAAACTTGGATGATATCGGGCGGGAGGCAGGGTGGGGGGTGTCATGTGCATGCTGGGTGCCTGTGCTGCACCGCCACACAAAATCTGCTTTTACTGAACTACAATCAAAAAGTTTGAAAAACATGAATGTAGTACTTTACAGATCTGTCCTGTCCAATACTGTATGGGCTAGCCACATATGCCTATTTAAATTTAAATTAACAAAGATTGAACAAAACTGAAAATTTAATTGCTCAGTCGCATTAACCACATTTCAAGAGCTGAATAGCCACATGTAGCTGGTGGCTTCTGTATTGGATAACACAGATATAGAACATCTCCATCAAATGCAGAAAGTTCTCTTGAGGAGCAAGTTACAGGGCATTCTCTTGACCCCTCTAATGTCACCTGATAAAATTACAGGTGTGTCCAGGATGAGCAGATGAATGAGTTTTCTGAATAGAAGGCTCTGAATTTATATTGTCTCATAATCCAGCTGGCATCCAGCTGAAGATAAAACCAAAATATACTGAAAATCACCCTGAGTCCTACCAGCCATACGCATGGGCTGGTAAGAGTCAGCTGGCTCTAATTCCCTTCTCCATAAAGTGACTATTAATAAATAACCATCCCTTGTTTGTTTTGAGTCATGGATGTCCCTTACAATCCAAAGAGAATCGGTTCCAGGGTCCCCAAGGATACCAAAGTCCACAGATGCTCAAGTTCCTTATATAAAATGGTGTAGTATTTGCATATAACCTACACACATCCTCCCATAGGCTTTAAATCATCTCTACGTTATTTATAATACCTAATGAAATGTAAATGCTATGTAAATAGCTGTTATCCTGTATTGTTTTCTAATTTGCATTATTTTTATTGTTGCATTGGGTTTTTTTTCCCAAACATTTTTGAGCTGCAGTTGGTTGGATCTGCAGATATGAAGAATTGACTACATAAAGATTTACTAAGGAAGAAAACTACAAAATCTACAGAATCTCAAAGAAGAGCACTTCAGGAATGGAACAGCTGACCAATTACGACAGTGTAATAATTAAAAATTCATTTTCTGGCCCCAAGGAAGGGCTAAAACCAAATCCAAGGAATAATAAATACTCCCATAAGAAACTCTAACAGTTACCAATGAGCGTTATTGTCACGAGTCCTGTGGCCCAAGAAGGCGGTGACACATCACATGGAGGGTTTTCAGGACACCTAACTCAGGGGTGGTCACCTGCCTCAGGATAGTCCTTCCCCTGTGGCGTCTGGGGCTGCCTGCTGCTTGAAAAGAACTTTTTTGTTGGTTGGTTGATTGGTTTATGACAGGGTCTAACTGTCACCCAGCCTGCAGTGCAGTGTTGTGATTACATCCCACTGCAGCCTCGACCTCCCTGGTCTTTTAAATGCTGGTGGTTGGCCGGGTGGTGGCTCACGCCTGTAATCCCAGCACTTTGGGAGGCCGAGGCGGGCAGATCACGAGGTCAGGAGATCGAGACCGTCCTGGCTAACACTGTGAAAACCCGTCTCTACTAAAAATACAAAAAATTAGCCGGGCGTTGTGGCGGGTGCCTTTAGTCCCAGCTACCCAGGAGGCTGAGGCAGGAGAATGGCGTGAACCCAGGAGGCGGAGGTTGCAGTGAGGCGAGATGGTGCCACTGCACTCCAGCCTGGGCAACAGAGCGAGACTCCGTCTCAAAAAAAATAAATAAATAAAAAACTAAATGCTGGTAAGTCCGCTTGAACCTGGAGGCAGAGGTTGCAGTGAGCCGAGATCACGCCACTGCACTCCAGCCTGGGTGACAAGAGTGAAACTCCATCTCAAAAAAATACATAAATAAAAATAAACACTGATAAGTCATCAGTGTTTGCTGGCTTCTTCATTTTCGCTCTTTCCCGTGGCAACAATGTAAAGGAAAAAAGCCCAAGGATATCCCATCTTGGACTCTGACTTGCCATGCAGCTTAGGAAGGTAAAATGACTATATCCACCTGCACAGTACAGACCAAGAAGAGGACACAGGCTTGGCTCTTCCACTCGGGCACCCTAAACAGATGCTGCTTCCTCTCAGAATCAGAAGGAGCAGTGTTGAGTTCACACCTTCCACTTCAACAGGACCTTGGCTCCCGCTTCCAACTTCAGGCCTGGGGTGACACATGTGTTTGCTGGTCCGAGTAGAGGCAGGATCCCCAGTGAGCATGTTACCCAGGGACAGTACAGCTATACATTCCGAAGCCAAATTCAGAACTGGTAGCCTGATCCTTAAGACTGACAATGGGATGGAATATTAAGGACTCTCTGAAAATCCATAACATATAGGCACCGTATTCATGAAACTCAGTTGCACCTTATGCAATCCATTGTCGAATACCGTGCCCAAAACATGGTGGGCACTAGATCAATATTTGGAATGAATAAACTAATGATTGATTGAATATGAAATGTCTAATGCCCTGAATTAGCCAAACACAACTTCACTTCTCTTTCTGAACTAGAGCAAGAAGCAGGGAAAGGTAGACTCGGCCTATCTAATATTTCACGAGTTTTATCACTAATGCACAGAGGAAAGAAATCACTGAGGAAGAGTCATTGATTTGGCAACATTAAATGTCAGACATCCAAAAACACTATAAAAATTAAAAGGCAAATGACAAATTGCCTTTTCACTGGGAAAAAAATATCTGTAACATATGATAAAGACAGTATTATGGTGCTATAAAGAGGTCTTGGACATCAAAACGACATAGTGTATTAATAGGAAAATGGGGAAAGGACATGAATAGCTCTGACACACACACACTCCTCACAAATAGCTAATAAACACATGATAAAAACACATGATTTCTTCGATTACCTCTCCACTAGTAATCAAAGTAATGTACATGAAAACAATAGTACAATACCCTTTTCAACTACCAAATTGGGAAAGGTCGTTTGCTGTTGTTTTGCTTTTTAATGCCAATACCCAATATTGTAAGGGTGTGAAGAAATAGGTTCCCTGCTACATTGCCCGTATACACTTAACGGAAGATAATTTGATAACGTGTGCCGAACGCCTTAAAAATGTACACTCCCTTTGATCCAGTAACTCTATTCCTGGAATTTATTCTAAAGAAATCATCAAAGATGTAACCCATGATTTATATGAAAGACATCCATCACATGTTTATGGCAGGGGGAAACAGAAGTCACCTATAAATCCATCCATAGAAGGTTAAGTGAACTATATTACAAGCCGATAATAGATACTATGAATCATATCCTTAAAAGTTCTTTTATAAGATTATCTAATCATCCATGGAATATTCACTTCATAAATTACCATGTTATATACTTCGTGCTAGATCCATACTGCACGTAGCTTAATTTTCCTATGATTCTGAAGGCACTTAGGGATGTTGCAGGACTGATTTATAATGATCTTTGTAACTACAAACTATAATTTTAATAGACTTCTAGATTTGTGTGCTGATTAGAAGTAGCAGTTAATAAAAATACTAGGTGTCAGGTTTACTGAATGAAGAAATGATGTCACAGATGCTTTGACAATGGCTATCTCAGAGTTTCCCAGGATACTTCTAAGAAATGTATTCTGTGTTTCCATAAACATCTAGGTCCTGGAGATTCCAATTCTTACACGTCCTCAGACACAAATTCTGCATCGGATCCCTCCTCTAATCTTCTTTTTGTGAATGTGAACGCCTTTACCAGAGACCCCAGATAGATTCACGTGTTCTCACCCTCCACCAGATAGTCTAAAAGGACAGGTATGCAGAGATGGCTGCAGCGCTGGACCTCGGGGTGGCACAGAAGCCCACTTCGGCAGTTCATGCAGACCTCTTCACATGTTAAGATTTTCATTATCCTTGTCACTTTCTTTGTCCCCCCAGTGCCTAAAACAATGCCTGGCCTGTTCATAAGAACAAATAATAATTTATCCAAAAAATAAGTAGAGATAGTTAATTACATAGACTGTACTATAATTAAAAATAAAACAGGCCAAAGTCAATAGAAGTTTTAAACATTGAGATATTGTGATAGCATAACAATCCTAACTTACGATTGTTAAGGGGGACACATCTTGAGTTAATTACTCTAAACCCAACAAAAACCATGCTTCATAGGCCACTCGCTCTGAAGAATGTTAAGAGGTATTGCTTTTTTTAAAAAAAGAAGACAGGGTCTTGCTGTCTCCCCAGCCGGATGCAGTGGCATGATCATAGCTCACTGCAGCTTTGAACTCCTGGCTCAATCCTCACACCTCGACCTCCTATCTGGGATTGTAGGTGCATGCCACCACCCCGAGCCTTAAGAGGTATTTTTGATTAAAAAAAAAAAAAAATCCACGTTCAAATAAGTTTGGGAAATTCTAGGGTAAACAAAGCAAAGCTAGTTTCTGTGCCACCAAACTTCTCAAACTTTAGAAAATGAGGGTGAATTGTTTATCTCAGGAAGCAGGTATCTGATGCAGCATTTCCCTAAAACATCTGAAAGTAAAATGCTTTTAAGTAGAAGATCTCATGGGATTCATGTTCCCCAGACCTGGCTTTGGGAAATTTTATTCATATTCCCTCTTGGAAAAGCTTCAAATCCACCAAGACCATGTATTTATTACTCTGCAAGTGCAGTATATTCATTAGGACTATAGCTGGAATCAGACTTCCTGAGTCCAAACCCTGTCACTGCCACTTACTAGCTCAGGCACGTTATTTAACCTCTCTATAGCTCAGTTTCCTTATTTCTAAAAAGGAGAGAAAAATAGCTATGATGCGTAAATGTTTGTATTAATATTTAATCAGTTTACATAATACTTGGACAGATTAAGAAATCACAGTAACAAGTCAAACAGACACCAGCACATTTAGGAATAAACACAACTGATCCTCACCCAGTGGGAGAAGCGATCAGTTTTCTAATCATGGGCGATCAGCCTGCCATCAGTCGCAGAGCAAATGACCAGCAGTAATTAATGCAGCCAGCTGGCTAAGCAGTGGTACATTAGCTAAGAGACTCGACTATGCTACCACTGTGTACCTCAATACTAGTTCCAAAGCAGTACCCAGAAACACCGTTTCTTGCCTCATGGTAGCATATTCCAGCCCACACAGTCTTATTTATAGCAAGTCTGTAAGGGTGTTAGTAATTCAGGGAATGCCTCTATGAGCAAGATTTAGCCATAAACTTAAGTCTGCAAAACAACTCCCAAGAACAATACATGTAATTCTTTTTACAGCTTGAATAGATACAACAGGAGTCATTCATATAATACCCGAGACGACAAGTTTCCAATAGCCACTGGACATGATGTTGGATAAACATATAGATTTTTCTTCCTTTGCAGTGCATATAAAATATTCATGTAAGAAATAGAGCATTAGCTGATTTAAGCATCGCCACTTTTATTGACCATAACATAGACTCAGAATCCTTTAACTCTAACGGAAATTAAATGCTTTGCATTTAAGATGCTTCCTACTCTGACCTTTAAACATTAAAATAACTAGAAGCACCACAAAACAGAAATGAGAATGTTTCACTGATCTGACGCTACATTTCAGACCTGCAATTGTCCGTAGAAAGACATTTCACCTTCAAGGTCAGAAAGCACAAGACATTCTGTGAGCGGCTAGAACAGAAAGCACTGCTGAACCACAAGAAGAGCCCTCTCCCCACAAGCCAGACAAGAGAAGACTCATATGGAGGATGTCCTGTATGCTTTACATCCGTCGAACCTGAGTCTCCAACTTGGTCTCTTAATAATCCTCAGTGATACTTGACATAAGAACTGTGCCTGACAACACAGCTAAGCCTTACTTCATACAAACACAATGTTCCTTAAACTGTAAATACACTCCACGATAGCTGGAAAGCACTAGGAGAGCTAACTCTCTTTCAAAGAAAAACTACATCAAACTTGCCTCCGTCATTTAAAAAGCTACCTGCAGCTGGGTCCCTGCCATTTGAATTTCACATATCAGCAAAATAAAAACAAAAAGCTAAACAAAACAAACAAGGTTGGGCAATGACCCAGGAGTTTCCAACTTTTAATTTTGCCAAGGAAGGTCATTGTAGAAATTAAAACAACCACCGCCTTGAAAACCCTACCTTCCACTAGCCGAGAGGTATGCAATCTGGATGCATGACAATCGCCTGGGGAGTTCTGGACCCGTAGCAGGAGCAGGCTGCCCCAGGGTTCAGCTTCAGTTGTCTCAGGTGGAGTCAGGATGCCATGATTTCTAAAAGCTCTCCAAGTGGGTCTCACGTGCAGCCAGGATTGAGAACAACCATCACTTCATAAAAGAGATATTTCAAAACCAATAAAGTAAGGCTATCATCTCAGATTATAGGGTGGTCATTGTAAATAAATAAAATTTGGCACTTTGTGTTCCTCGTTTCACCTTTGGCAAAGTAGGATAAACAACCTGGAGACCAGCATTTGGGAACACCTGGTCTAGACTAGCAGACTCCACTTCCCCATCACTCACTCCACTGGGAAGCCCTTATAACCCAGCGTATGCCTGCTCCACTCCCCTAAACTGGTCCTTCCAAAGCCCACTCCCCTAAACTGGTCCTTGTGTGGCCAAATCCAACCACTTTTCCTCATTACTTACCTGTACCTCTTTGCAGTACTTCCCAGAGCAGGCTGGTCCTGCCTTCTTGAAACTATCTTCCTCCTGGCTTCCAAATGCCTTAGCTCTCTCCAAACAATTCACCATTCCCCCAAACACTTCTTGCAGATCCCTTCTTTTAGTTTTTCTCATGCTGTTCCCTCTTCCCAGAACTCCATTCTGCCTTCTCCATAGATCCAAATCCTACATCTATTTCAAGGACAAAGTCAAATGCTACCCACCCACTACGCCCATCCGTGTTCCATGCACGGGTCTGCAGGGAATCCAGTAGAATATAAAGTGCAGTTTTACTTCCAGTGGGTGAGATGAGGTCATAGGGGAAAAGCCAGCCTCAAGGTTAAAAGCCATGAAGACTGAAAACGTTGGAAAGCAAAGTATGAGATGGACTGAGGCAGGTGGTTCAGAACCAAGATGGTGAGTAATGTCTGCTAGGGTAAGAAATGTGTTCTAAGAACTAATGTAGGTACTACCTCTAACTAGCTTGTGGCAACAGCTACCTCTTTTTTAGTGATTTTCTAGGCGCTGCCTGGGCACGAGGAACACGACATCCATTATCTCACTTAACCCTCACAACAGCTCCAGGAGGAATGTATTACCATTCCCACTTACAAATGCGGTCTACACTAACAATGCAGTTAAGAGAGTTGCCCAGGAGCACCTGGCTAACAGGTGAGTGAGCTAGGATTTGCACCCATCCTTTTGCAATTCCAAAGCCTGTGATAAATCTCTCTGCAACAGTCTACTGCCTCTTCAATGGTAACTTCTCTAGCCCACTTGCTTTTCTTCTCCAAAACATAAAGGGTTTGGTCTTAGTGATTCCCATGGTCCACACTCCAAATCTAACATTCTGCATGTTTGTAAAAAGAAAAAAAAAAAATACAGCAGAGAGTCATGAACAAAGAAAAATAAAAGAAAGTAAGGCAGTGATAACAGACACAGAGAAACATCAGAAAAAAACAAGATGTTCTTTGTGGCCCCCACTAGCCCAGACTCCCTTGGGGATTTTTCTGACCGGTTTAAGTATTTCTCCCACTCTGAGATGGGTATAAGGTAACTTTATATTGTATTGAGTTTTCCTTCCAAATCTCATCTCAAAATGCCCTGAGGACCAAGAGAAAACCATCATGGAAATAAAAGTACAGGCAGGCAAAAAAAAAAAAATGGTGAGACTACATCAGAAAAGCAAGCTGTAGGGATTTCATTTTAAATTGAGAAAAGGGATGGATGATAATGATCACATGAAGTCATTCAAAAGGGTGTTTTCCAAAGAAAAAGAATAAATGAGTGAGAAGAGAGAGAAAAAAGTAAGCAGAATGACCTTGATTTAGCAACTGATCTTCATTGATTTCCTTTCACCTTGTTACTTGATTCTGGGAAAAGTCACAATCCACAGGGTGTGACATTAAAGCCTACCTCTTAACGAAATTAGTGGATTAGCAAAAATGTCACTGAAGCACAAAGGAGGAGGGAAATATCTTGGAAGAAACGCTACCTCCTTTGTTCATTAGAAAAACCAGCAAGAAAAACAAGAACTCAGAAATATTCAGGATAGCAAATGTCATCTGTTATCCTTTTCTAGAAAAGGCCCTTTCGAAAACAGTAAGTTATGAACCATCACCCTTCTGAGATCTGATGAAGAATTTTGTGAAGCCATCCAATCAGTACTTTTGTACACTAGGACCTCACAAACTTTGGGGTTTCACAGTGTCAGTGTTGATAGTATTTGGTTTCAGGGACCAAGGCCCAGTTTTGAGACTCTTTCCAAAGAATTTGTAAACACTTCCAAAAAAGAAAAAAAAAAAAAACAAACAAATGCATACAGATGCTATGATACTGGTCCCCCCTCCCTCTAGCATCATTCACACCGTTTCTAACCTCTGATTGTTGTTTGTTCTGAAGGAGGAAGATTTCCCCCACACCAGCAGTTGTTGACTTTTTTTTCAAGTCCAGTTTAAGGACAATTTTTTTTCTTTTTAGATGGAGTCGCGCTCTGTCACCCAGGCTGGAGTGCAGTGGCACAATATTGGCTCATTGCAGCCTCTGCCTCTTGGATTCAAGTGATTCACCTGCCTCACCCTGCTGAGTAGCTGGGATTACAGGCACGCGCCACTATGCCCAGCTATTTTTTTTTTTTTTTTTTTTTTTGGTATTTTTAGCAGTGATGGGGTTTCACCATGTTGGCCAGGCTGATCTCAAACTCCTGACCTCGTGTGATTCGTAGGACACCTAATCTTAAATATAATGTCAGAAATGAGGCAACCAGCTCCCTAACCAAGGAAAGTCTGTATCACGTTGGTCATGTGGGACTGGGACAGACAGATGCCAAAAAACTTGCTCACATGAGGCATCTGTGTGTAGAGAGGTTTCCTAAAGGTTTGGGAAGATCTAAAATTTCTGTATACATATACACCTGTGTGCATATATACACATATACAGAGTGTGTATATGTGTGCGTGTGTGTATATATATATATAAACTTATGGAGAGCGCTATATAAAATATAAGAGTTGGAAGACATTAGATATTAGATATCATTGAATCCAATTTTGCCAGTGGAGAAACACTAAGTGATAGGCCCAAAACCAAGATCATGCAGATGCTATGTGACAAAGTCCCCTGCACAACAACACTCCCAATTCAGAATTTAGTTCTCCATTCCCCCACTGATGCCCGGAGCCCCAGTGAGCTACCTGCCTAGCTCCAGAATGTATTAGCTCAGTTTTACATGTTTTAGAAAATAAGGCAATACAAAAGACACTTTCTGTTTTGTACATAATATTTGTTCCTTATTTCCGAAGAGTAGAATTCATTGAGGTTTTTTCCTCCAGAAAGCAGATAATTAAGTAACAAGGTAAAATGTTTATTATCTTAGCACCCCTTGAGAAGGAAAACTGTCTTGTTTAGAAGGGCGGGGAAAAAAACTTGATAAGCTTCTTGGGCGTGGAAGGTGAGACCCTGTAGGAATGGGTCATTCCCAGTAGGAAGTTAACTAAAGAAAGCTCAAGAACTCTGAGTGAGAACTCATGAGGAATTTGGGGGTTGAGGATGAAAGGGAAGAGAGAAAATGGATAGTTGGACGCAGAAGGCTGGGAGATTCGAAGTGTTTAGAATTGGCTAGGAACTTTTCAGAACAAGGAGCCAGGGTTTCCCTTGTAAAGCCATTTGTTTCACTGCAGGGCAAATCCTTAGGATTCCCCAACCCTCATTAGAGTCTTCTGTGTACTTGTGAATGGCGAGTTCAGGTGGCTGGTTTGAAGGAATTAAGGAAAAGGATTAGGGCCAGGCATGGTGGCTCAGGCCTATAATCCCAGCAATTTGGGAGGCCAAGGTGGGCAGATCACTTGAGGTGATGAGTTTGAGACCAGCCTGGCCAATATGGTGAAACCCCGTCTCTACTAAAAATACAAAAATTAGCAAGGCATGCTGGCACGTGCCTGTAATCCCAGCTACTGGCAGGCTCGCAGGCTGCAGGAGAATCACTTGAACCCAGGAGGTGGAGGTTGCAGTGAGCCAAGACGATGCTACTGCACTCCAGCCTGAGCGACAGAGTGAGACTCTGTCTCAAAAAAGAAAAAGAGAAAGGACTGCCGAGGCGGGCGGATCACGACGTCAGGAGATCGAGACCATCCTGGCTAACACGGTGAAACCCCATCTCTACTAAAAATACAAAAAATTAGCTGGGTGTGGTGGCAGGCACCTGTAGTCCCAGCTACTCGGGAAGCTGAGGCTGAACCCAGGATGGCGTGAACCCAGGAGGCAGAGTTTGTAGTGAGCCGAGATGGCACCACTGCACTCCAGCCTGGGTGACAAAGTAAGACTCCATCTCAAAAAAAAAAAAAAAGAAAGAAAGAAAAAGAAAAGAAAAAAAGAAAAAGGACTGAGCTCCACATCTACCTAGATAGACCTATGAAGAACAGGGAAAAAGAGTCCCTACCTTGAGCTAGTTCAGTGAAGCAAGAGCTCAAAGACAGAAATGAGAACATAAGCGCCTGAGGAATTTACAGGAATCGTGAACATTACGCCTCCAGCAGTAGGCAACAGGAGGGCTGGAGCCAATCTAAGTAGGTCTTATGGGGCCAAAAGACCTCATCCGACACCTGGGTGTGCGAAAGCAAAGGTTAACAAAAGTGTTACCCCAAAGAATACGAAGCAGCAGCAGCAGCAAAGCATAACTGCATCCTGGTAGGTGCCTGATCCTTTACAATTAGATCTGTGAAGAAAGATGCAGTGGGAGCGGATCCCTTTGAGGCAGCAGAGGGCTAGGTGGCCTTAAGAAAGAAGAGTGCGGGGCAGAGTGGAGATCAAAGGTCAGACCTGCCTGGAATTTCAGGGGCTGCCAACTCTGGGGAGCTTTGCTCCGGTGCGTGGATTACAACACAACATGAGCAAAGGGGGTAGTTTGGGTTCCAGCTTCCCCATCTACAACCACCTGTCCCTAAGAGATAGGAGGTGATAGGATTCGGACCAAGGTTGATTTGAAAACAGAGGCACCCAATGGAAAGCCCGAGGTCAAAGCAGCGGCCCCTCCCCTGCACATGCACACTACTGTTGCCATATGGCCTGTGCACGTGTGAAGCATAAGTCGAAGCCGGCAGGAGCCCCCTCCCCTCCCAGCCATCCCGCAAGCCAGCCAAGCAAATGAAAGCCACACTCGGTTCCTAACAGGAATGCAAACAGCAGGTGTGTTGGGGCCGTGGGATTCTCGATTAACTTTTTTCCCTCTTCTCTGCACGCCAGTTTCGGGGGGAGCAACATGGCTTTGTTATATTCACAACAACAAAAATCTATAATCAAATTGTAATTGTGTTACTAGAGTAAAAAAGGCAGGCTCATCACAGTGGCCATTTTTCATGCTTTGACTGTTGTAGTAATGAGTTAGCTTCGCTCCAACTGCCAGAATCATTCAAAGAAGTGATACATACACATGGGTAATAATGAATGGCCTTACTTTGAGAACCTTCCTATAGTAGACCAGGTCCACAAGCCTATTAACATAGAGCCTTCCTCTTCTAAAAATGGGATAATGAGACCTGGAACATGGATAAAACACTATTCCTAGTAGACCTTTTGCTGCTTTTTTTTTTTTTTTGAGACAGAGTCTCACTCTGCTGCCCAGGCTGGAGTGCAGTGGCACAGTCTCGGCTCACTGCAACCTCCACCTCCTGGGTTCAAGCGATTCTCCTGCATCAGTCTATTGAGTAGCTGGGACTACAAGTACCTGCCACCACGCCTGGCTAATTTTTGTATTTTTAGTAGAGACGGGGTTTCACGACATTGGCCAGGATGTTCTCGATCTCTTGACCTCATGATCCACCCACCTCGACCTCCCAAAGTGCTGGGATTACAGGCATGAGTCACCGCACCCGGATAGCTTTTGCTTCTTTAGAAGCACTGTATTATGTTAAATTTTTTTAAAGTGCAGGGAAATAACATAAAAGACATTACTAGAGGATATTGAATCTGGAATTTGTTAGTCTATTAGAGCGGTTCTTTTTAATTCTGTTACTCAAAACCACTGCTTAATAATTTTGTAGCTCAAAATAATCCTGGTCATTCTGTAATGTCTTTTCTGTTATCTCCCTACACAACCCCTCCCACAAACCTAATTTGATTTTCTGTTATATATTTTGGCAGCAATGCATTTATGGTATTTATTCTATTTACACCAATGCTTTAGTGATTCTCTATTTTTATTTCTCACTCTCCTTTTCTGGATTGGAACATCCTAAGGGCAAGAATATTTATTCTGTTCACTACTATTTTCTTCTTTCCTATTACCAAGACAGGTGTTGAATAATGGTTTCATATAAGCCAAAACAAAAACAATATAACAAAATGAAAACAAAATATTTTCTGGGTTATTTTATCTGACTTTCTTTTCTAATCTTTTGAAATAACTTTTTTTTTTTTTTTTTGGAGACAGAGTCTCGCTCTGTTGCCCAGGTTGGAGTGCAGCGGTGCAATCTTGGTTCACTGCAACCTCCACCTCCCGGGTTCAAGCAAGTTTCCTGCCCTAGCCTCCCAAGTAGCTGGGATTACAGGTGCCCGCCACCATGCCCAGCTCATTTTTTGTATTTTTATTAGAGACGGGTTTCACCATGTTGGCCAGGCTGGTCTCAAACTCCTGACCTCAGGTGATCCACCTGCCTCAGCCTCCCAAAGTGCTGGGAATACAGGCGTGAGCCACTGTGCCCAGGTTTAAGTAACTTTTATTTTGTTTTTCATTATTATTGTGATTATAAACACCTTATATAGTTTTTGTTTGTTTTACCTGAATCTTGCTATGGTATTGTCTATTCATGACCTTCATCTCCTTTTCTTTATATTTTTTTTCCATGAATTATCTGCACTTATCTGACTTTAAATGAAAGGTTTTTGTTTGTTTGTTTGTTTTGAGATGGAGTCTCACTCTGTCGCCTGGGCTGGAGTGCACCTGTGTGATCTTGGCTCACTGTAACCACCTCCACCTCCTGGGTTCAAGCAATTCTCCTGCCTCAGCCTCCCAAGTGGCTGGGATTGCAGGCGCCTGCCACCACACCCAGCTAATTTTGTATCTTCAGTAGAGACGAAGTTTCACCATGTTGCCCAGCCTGGTCTCGAACTCCTGACCTCAAGTGATCCACCCACCCTGGCCTCCCAAAGTGCTGGGATTATAGACGTGAGCCACCCGCCCGGCCTAAATGAAGCTTTTATTGAAACTCTTGCACCAAGTAAATCCTTTTTATGTGCCTCACCTAGCTTTTCACCTTCTCATGGGTATAGGAGATTTAAAGGATCCATTCCACCCTCCCTGAGATTCTGCAAATATTAACTTCATTTAGCAACAAACAATACAGGCCATGTCAGACGTCTGACACAGAGGCCCACATTTCAAATAATTATCACTAATTTCTATGGGTGCACGAACCTGGTGACCTCAAATCCCATTGAAAATAAAATACCTAAATCAGTGGTTATGAAATCTGTCTTCATCATGGCCCCCTTGGAAAACCGAATGCTTAGAAACTTCCTGTCTCCTGGGGAAAAAAAGGTATGGTATACACTAGATTTAAACATATAATTTCAAGGATTTATAGCTCTCTCCTCAAGAACAGTGTTTTTTCAAAGTATGAACTGTGACCTACTAGTGGATGATGAAATCAATTTAGTGGGTCATGAGCAAATTGGAAGAAAAAGAAAAAGGAGGAAGAGAAGGAGGGGAGGCAAAGGCAAAAGAAGAGGAAAAAAGTATGGAAGAGAGGTCATGTAAGTATTATTTCCTGACCCTTTTTCTCAGTTGTAGGTGTGGGTGTATGTCTGTGTGTCTGTGTGTCTGTGTGTGTCTGTGTCTGCATGTCTGTCCGTGTGTGTCTGTGTGTCTGTGCGTGTGTCTGCATGTGTCTGAGTGTGTCTGCATGTGTGTGTGTGTCTGCATGTATGTCTGTGTGTCTGCGTCTGTGTCCCTGTGTGTGTCTGCATGTATGTCTCTGTGTGTGTCTATGTGTGTGTCCTCGTGTCTGTGTGTCCCTGTGTCTGTCTGCATGTGTCTCTGTGTGTCTGTCTACGTGTGTGTGCATGTGTGTGTCTGCATGTCTGTCCATGTGTCTGTGTCTGCATGTGTGTGTGTCTGTGTCTGCGTCCATGTCCCTGTGTGTGTCTGCATATATGTCTCTGTGTGTGTCTATGTGTGTATCCTCGTGTCTGTGTGTCCCTGTATGTGTCTGTGTCTGCATGTGTCTGTGTGTCTGCGTGTGTCTGCACGTGTGTGTCTGTGTGTCTGCACGTGTGTGTGCATGTGTGTGTCTGTGTGTCTGCATATGTGTCTGCGTGTGTGGCCCCGGGTCTCTGTGCATGTCTCTGTGTGTATGTCTGTGTGTGTCTGTGTCTGCACGTGTCTCTGTGTGCATGTGTCTGTGTGTGTCTGCATGTGTGGGTGAGTGTGTCTGTGTATGTCTGTGTATGTGTGTGTGTATGCACACGCATGCTGGGTCAAAATGTAAAATGTAGTTCTTATTGTGCATTATTAAAATAATTTAGAAGAGACTACCCTAGGATTTCACGGACCCCAAGCCAAATGACCAAGGATGAAACCGTCCTCTTACTCTGTTGTCAAGATCCTCAGAAAAGAGTATCACCTCTTGTGTGAGCTTTAACCAGAGGGGGAGTATGTGACAAGGCATAGGTGTAAAACAAAAAGCCAAATTTGAGGCACTCCAAGAAAGTAAGCTTTGTGGGTGCAGGGTACAAGGATAAGCCCTAGCAGCAAGAGGAAGTCCAACTTCATGCCACAAGCCAAAGGTCACCAACTCAAATGGTTCGGAAGCCAGGTGGGTGGCAGGTGTGAGCTAAGCACACCTGGGAGGATGCACCCCATATAAAGGGCACAGCTGTGCCTCTGCTCCAGCCAGCTGCTCCCACAGGGGAATTCAGGAGCCAGGGGCCAGGGCTTCTGGTTTTCAAAGATAAGCCAGAAACCTGGATCCTTATATGGAATCCTCTGATTTTTAATATAGGCAAGCAAAGCCGAAAGGCAATTGTTTTTAAACGTGATGCAGCCTAACACTGTAAGGAAATAATATAGATCTGTGAGCTGGACACAGATTTCAAGCCTTAGGCTGAAGACAGAGATATGATTTGCTTTATGACTAGAAAGATCCCTGGAGGACAGACTGAGGCGAGAGTACAGAGGGAGAAGGAGCACAAGGTGACCAGAAGTGGGAGGCTACAGAAATCATCCAGATGACAGACTACGGGGGCCTGAGTAGAGGCTGTAAGGCGAGGGAGCAGGTGCAGGAAACATTAAGGAGACAGAACTGACAGCCCCAATCAGATATGCAGGGTGAAGGAGGAGGAGGAGTCTAGGATGACTCTGTGGTTTCTGGTTTAGGTGGCCAAGCAGACAGAAGCTCCATTCACCAAGACTAGGAATACAGCAGGATGGCCAGGTCAGGGGATCAGGCTGGGAGACAGCTGAGTGTGAGGTGACTAGAGACCACCTAGCTGAAGTGTCCATAAGAGGGAACAGGGCTGGAGTGCAGAAGGGTCTATGCTGAAGTTGTAACATTGTGAGTCATTGACCCCTCGATGCTGTAAGCTAGAAGACAAGAAGGCTAGAACATATCTTGGCCTCTGGTTCCTGAATTCCATGGGAACAATTGACTGGAGCAAAAGGACAGCTGTGCCCCTTATGTGGGGTGCACCCTCCCAGGTGTTTGCTTGGCTCGCTCGTGCCACCCACCTGGCTTCCGCATCTTTGAGTTGGTGACCTTTGGCTTGTGGCATGAAGTTGGACCTTCTCTTGCTGCTAGGGCCCTGCTTTAGTCCCAGAACTTGCTAGAGCACCATGGCTCATGCCTATAATCCCAGCACCTTGGGAGGCTGAGGCAGGCAGAGCCCAGGAGTTCAAGAACCCCATCTCCACAAAAAATACAAAAAATTAGCTGGGCATGGTGGCATGTGCCTGTAGACCCAGCTACTGAGGAGACTGAGGTGGGAGGATCGGTTGAGACCAGTAAGTCAAGACTGCAGTGAGCCATAATTGCGCCACTGCACTCCAACCTTGGTGACAGAGTAAGACCTGTCTTTAAAAAAAAACAAAAACAAAAACTAGGCCAGAACCTGAGAGCACACCCACATTTAAGGACTGAAAAAGGTACCACAAAAGTCATCCAAGGTGGACTGGGTGCCTGGAAGGAGGTTAAAAGGCTCAAGGAGAGTCACTCAAAAGAGCGGTGTAGGGAAACTGGAAATGACACTGATGGGAAACCTATGAATAGATCTCAAACGGCACTGAAGACCCTGCTGGGATGATCGGTGTTGGACCAGTTGACTCCCAGAATGCTGGAAACAAGAATCATAGGGGCCCCGAATCACCAGATGTATTTTTATATACTCAGCAGCATGTGGACTGAGGTAGAGACAGCAAGTGTCTAGACTATCGCAAGGCCAAGGGTATGCAGGTTGAAAAAGACAAAAAGATACAGACACTGAGACATGCATGGGGTTTGGACTGGACAGAAGAGAAAAGAAACTGGATGAGGAGGTGGACTAAGACACAAGTCAGATGTGGAGGGAGTGGACATCTCCGAGAGGCCAAGTGGGAATAAGGGTGTGAGCACCAGAATGACAAGAGGGTGTGACCTGGAACTGGAATAGTAGAGTCTGAGATTGCAGAGGGCTGCACCCTCCTGAGGGTGCTCCAGAGTGTGGGCATTGGGAAAGGGTGGCTGAACGGAAGTGAAAAAAAAAAAAAGACTGTACAAATTATGAAGTCAAAAAGCTTCAGGCTGGACGCAGTGGTTCATGCCCATAATCCCAGCACTTTGGGAGGCTGAGGCAGGCGGATCACTTGAGGTCAGGAGTTCAAGGCCAGCCTGGCCAACATGGCAAAACCCCATCTCAACTAACAATATAAAAATTAGCCAAGCGTGGTGGTACATGCCTGTAAACCCAGCTACTCGGGAGGCTAAGGCACGAGAATCGCTTGAACCTGGGAGCCAGAGGTTGCAGTGAGCCAAGATTGTGCCACTGCACTCCAGCCTGGGTGACAGAGCGAGACTCTGTCTCAAAAAAAAAAAAAAAAAAAAAGCTTCACAGTTGGGGGAAGGAAGGGGTGAAGGTATGGGCTATACAACGTGGATCCCTGATGTTGCCTGGGCTGATGGCAGGACTTGGCATGGAGAAGAAGACTTCTTGAATAGTGTCAAATCCTCAATAAAAGAAGCCAGGTTCCTGTGAAGTCAGAAGGTGGGAGCATCAAGGAGAGGGACGGCAAGAACCTCAATGGAAGAGGAGACTCTGCAGGAAGGTGGAAGAATAAAGGTAAGGAGAACCAGAAAAATTGCAAAAAGGTTCCCACTTACATATTCCAGTTAGTGCCAGAGAACAGCAACCTCGTTGCAGAACCCAGAATACCACACAGCAAGCCCCAAAATACCATTCGGTTCACCCTGTATCTTCCTCCCCTTCCGCTTACAGTCTATTCTCTCCCTTTTCTTCCTCCTCTGCCTGTGCCTGTGCCTCCCAATGACAGGGACATTGATCCAGCCAGGGTATGGCCGACAAGGAGAGAGGACACTTAGGATCTTGTTCTCACTCTCCTTAACCAGTTTGGGTGACCACGAGCAAGCCATCTAATCTCTGTGTGTCTGAAGTTATCCATCTAGAAAATGAGCGTAGGATATTCATTCTCCCCACCCCAGCTTGGCTGTTTTAGAAAAATAAGAGTCAAAGCAGGAAAATGTTTGATAGGGCCATTTTATTCCTAAACCCTATTGGTGGTACTTAAAAGGCTGCCAAACCCTAAAATGAAAACCAGTGTTATTGTTTATTTAATTTGACCAAATGTTTCTTCCCTGAGCCTCAATATCTTATTTGTAAAATAGGAAGATGGATTAAATGATTGTTACCTGTTTACCTAGCATTTACTTATGTATTTTGTTTGTTTGTTTATTTCTATCTGAGGGATTTTTCTCTGTGTTACAATACCTGGTGACATTTCTTGGACCAAGTTTCCCCCAGCCTCAGCCTAGCACATTATAGATAGTTATGACTATGCCCTAACACCTAGCCATCTCTATAGATCATTGGCATCCAGTAAGTATTTGGTGAACAGCTAAGTACCGAAGGTTAGTTAGATGTAGTTAGTGGCTGCCCTGAGAAATGTGCTGGCCAAGAGTAATGATGCATCTTTAGGTCAAAGACAGTACAGCCCTGGCATACAGCAGGTGCTCAATAATACTGTTGACGAGACAACTGGTATAAGAAACTTACAAGAAAATTTTAAACTGAGTATATAGGTGCACGAAATTCTTAACATCCACCTCAGATCCAGTCCTCTGGTATAAATGTATGTGAATTCCGTTATTTTCAATATTGCTGCATAAGAAATATAGTGGCCACCAAGGGCAGGGAAAATGACGGGTCCCGTGGACAAATTCATAATTCATCAAGCACAAAGGGCAGCTTCAGAGTCATATCTCATGGCATCTTAATTTTATGTAGTTGTGGTCATGGTGTGACTCAGGTTTGTGTGTTAAGGTCTGAATGAAGATCAAAAGCACAACTGATTCAATCTATGTGTGTGAGTCTTGAAGAATTCCATAAAAATTCTTCAGAATTCCTGCCAGGGTACTTGAGTCTCAAGCACCACAAGGGAATGGGGAAAAATGCAAAACACAATCTAGTCAGTTCTCATTATCCCCAACAATAGCAGATGAGAAATAAATATTATTTAGTGTGTGTCTGAAGTCTAAAATGAGGAAACACAAATATGGCCAGGTGCACTGGCTCATGCCTGCCATCCCAGCACTTCGGGAGACTGAGGCCAGAAGATCACTTGAGCTCAGGAGTTCGAGACCTGCCTGGGTAACAAAGTGGGACCCCGTCCCTACAAAACTTTTTTTAAAAGTAGCCAGGCACAGTGGCATACAACTGTAGCCCCAGTTACTCGGGAGGCTGAGGCAGGAGGATCACTTAAGCCCAGGAGGTCGAGGCTGCAGTAAGCCATGATTGTGCCACTGCACTCCAGCTTGGGAGATAGAATGGGATATATATATGATATACGCCTTCAAACATATATATATAACATGTATAAATATATATATAATTCCAGGTTAGAGTGCAGTGGCACGAAGTATACACACATATATTTGAAGGTGTTAGTGAGAACATTTTATATTTTATATATAAATACATATTATATACATTATATTATATTTATATAATGTATTTATATATACTATATTAATATATAATATATATCATATGAGATATGTATATTTGTATTTATATATAATATGAACCATAGCCACACTTTCACACCTTCACCCTTTGCGGCCAGATCATACTACAGAGACAGCGGATGTGAAAGGCCTCTGTAATGCCCACAGCAATACATGCCCATCAGACATAATTGCTTCATCCCATCCTTAGACCTGGGACGGAGCTCACGGGGCAGAGGAAAGGCAGATACGGTGATGGAGAGCATTTAGCTTAGCAGTGGACAGGAGCACAGGCCTTGGGTTCAGAAGGACAGATCCAACACTAATGCTATGTGGTCCTGGGCAAGCTGTATCATCTCTCTAAGCCTTAGCTTCCCCATTTGCAAAATGTGAGTAATAATAGTTCTTACCTCATAAGAGGTCTGTGAAGATTAAATGCCATATAAGCAACTCAGGCACCCTGCACAGTGTCTGGATCATGGGAAATGCTGGCAGAATAAGTGGAAACTATTACTATTACTATAGCTTAGATGAAATAGAGGTTTTCAGTAAAGACATTCTACAGTTTTAGGCAATTCAAGTAAGAACAGTTTTAAGATAATTTTAATCCACAATTTCTACTATGTGCTGTGGGTAAGAATATATTTCAGAAGCAAAATGCCAACTTTGCTTTAGAAGATTCTGTTGCTGGCACATGATTCTCTAAGACCTGCTCTGGTAAAAATCAATGACTCAGAAGTTCCCAGAAGACCCCTAGCATTATCCTAGACCATGAGGTCCCAAGTCACAGACACTTAGTAGCAGTTGTTATTTCAGGCAAGTTCTTAGCATTAGGCACACCAGCAGTCCATTCCCATTGTAACCCAGGGTAAAGTGGATGCAATATTTGATAGCCCGGTTCATTTATTCTCTGTACCACTTATTTTGTGCCTGGATACTTAAGCTTTCATATTCAATTACCTATTTTCATGCAACCCTGTCCTTACTTATATTCCTCCAAAGTACTACCGGTATCACTTTGGGAACCTTACCTAGCATTGGTCTTACTTAACACATTATGCATGTTTTGTAAATATGTGATGGGTTGATTTCTATACATTTTTAAGTACCAATGATTCTTAAAGATGTGCTGTACGTGAAAGGTCAGAAGCTAACAAGACTGTTCTAGAAATGATTTTTCTATTAATTAATAAGAAACATTGAACATATTATTAAACACCTTTCTTAAAGATTGCTTGAGATAAGCAACTTCCTGGTGAGCAATTAAAAGTCAATTTCCTATCAGTATGAGCGGAGTCAGCTCCTTTCTAGCAAGGGCTGGCTTCACAACACTGTTAGCTAAAAAGCTGAGCCCACAAAGTGGAGGTGCCACAACAAAGAGAAGCGGAGTGCTACAAGAATCCGACCCAAACATGACCATCTCCTCCGATCTTCTTCATCTTTGTCCTTCTGAATTCACAAAACTGAGTGAGTACAATCTGGAACCATTTCCAAAAAAAAAGCCCAAGGTGGGCACAGGTGACTTAGAAGAGATCATCAGTCAGCGTGCAAAGCCAAAATAAACCCTGGAGGGTGAGGGGGAACAGATGGCCAGTGGGCAGCGGGCAGAGCTGGGGGATTCAGAACCATGGCCCTTTGGATGACATTCCACCATGGGAGATGCCTCTGTGTAGGAGGTGATGTCCATTTCACCAGATGGCCAGCTCATCTCCTGGAGTCTCAGCCACCAGGAAAGCTTGGGGACTTACAAGAATTTTATCTTATCTGAAAGAGAAAACTAACAGAGGATAAAAACTGCATATACCGCCACCCCTGGGATTAATGAGAACAGAATTCTAAAGAGGACATTTGATTTATCTTCTAGCAATTCTTCTTTGGTTGCCTGGCAATAAACCAGCAAAATTTAGAATAGAGGAGAAAAGCGTTCCCCTTCTCTCCACCCCAAAACACAAAAATCTCATGACATTACAAACACTACCTGGGCCGGGCGTGGTGACTCACACCTGTAATCCCAGCACTTTGGGAAGCCAAAGCAGGTGGATCACTTGAGGTCAGGAGTTCGAGACCAGCCTGGTCAACATGGTGAAACCCTGTCTCTACTAAAAATACAAAAATTATCCAGGCATGGTGGTGCATGCCTATAATTCCAGCTACCTAGGAGGTTGAGGCAGGAGACTTACTTGAACCCGGGAGGTGGAGGCTGCAGTGAGCAGAGACTGCGCCACTGAACTCCCAGGCTGGATTTTTTTTTTTTTTTTTCGACACCGAGTCTCAGTCACCAAGGCTGGAGTGCAATGGCGCAACCTCAGCTCACTGCAACCTCTGCCTCGCGGATTCAAACGATTCTCCTGCTTCAAGTGATCTGCCTGCCTTAAACTCCTGACCTCAAGTGATCTGCCTGCCTCAGCCTCCCAAAGTGCTGGGATTACAGATGTGAGCCACCATACCTGGCCTGGTGGTTGGCTATTAAATAGTAACATCATATGTTAATATTGTTCAAAAATATTTTTTTAAAAAAGTCCCCGAGTAGCTGGGACTTCAGGTGTGCACCACAATGCCTTGCTAATTTTTCTATTTTCTATAGAGACAGGGTTTCATCATGTTGGCCAGGCTGGTCTCAAACTCCTGACCTCAGGTGGTCTGCCCACCTCAGCCTCCCAAAGCGCTGGCTACCATGCCCAGAAAGTTTTTGGAGGCTTTTAAATGAAAGAGAGAGAGAGAGAGAAAAAAAAAAAAGAAAGAAAGTTAATGCTATTGATAAGTTAAAGGAAGTAGAAGAATAAGTTCAGCTGAGTCCCTCCACTCTACCTACTTTAGGCTGTGTCCTAGTTACCCAGGGCATGAGAAGGATCCCAGACTCCGTCAAGTCAAACTTTTTGCATTCAACCTCTATTCAAGGTCCTCCTTCCGATTAACCCAACTCACTATAAATTCTATCAGCATAATCCACATTAATCTCTTCCTCTCACAATACTTCTGTAAATACTGTAGTAATCTATTTATTTTAGTTATGTGTTTATACATCACTATTTTTATTGTAGTTTTCAATCTTCTCATGGATATTTTTCTGACAAAAGGGATTCAGGCAGCATCTGGGAGAGACCTGCAGCTAAGCTCCTGCAACTCCAGTAGCCCCCTTCAATTAAGGGAAAGATGGGGTTCCAATGGTCCAATGGTCCTGTAATAGGACATACTTCATGCAAAGGTAATTCACTTCCTGCTGCCTGGAACATGGGTGCTGTCACCTTAAGTTGCTCTAAGTGAGGTCTTCAGGCTATCTGGTCCCATAATAACTAGCAAAGACACAACACCAGGGATAACAAGGTATGAGGAATTTTACTTTGTATTCCCATGGGGAAAGAAAAAAATACAATCAATTCCTTCCAGTTAACCTCAAACCTGCCCCTAAATAAATCAGAAAGTCACAACAATAACAACAAATAAATTGCACTTCGCATGTACCATCGTCAGGACCTCAAACTGCAGGAAAACTATTGGACCTTCTGCCCTCTGTGCTGAGTACGGCGAAAAGATGTCAAGGTGACTTTGAAAATAACACTAACTTGGCCGGGCGCGGTGGCTCATGTCTGTAATCCCAGCACTTTGGGAGGCCGAGGCAAGCGGATCACGAGGTCAGGAGATCGAGACTATCCTGACTAACACGGTGAAACCCTGACTCTACTAAAAATACAAAAAAATTAGACAGACGTGGTGGCGGGCGCCTGTAGTCCCAGCTACTTGGGAGGCTGAGGCAGGAGAATGGCGTGAACCTGGGAGGCGGAGCTTGCAGTGAGCCGAGATCGCGCCACTGCATTCTAGCCTGGGCGACAGAGCAAGACTCTGTCTCAAAAAAAAAAAAAAAAAAAAAAAAAAGAATGCTAACTTTTTTGCCAAATAGAAGACAGCAGACTACAATCCACTTGAAGTACAATTGAGTCCAATTTAATCAGAATTTACTACATACAGGAACAAAAAATCTTATCTTGAGGTAACAACCATTTGTCTACCAAAACTACAAGAAGTTGAAAACAGCTGTTTTTTTCACCCTAGCAGTCAGCCAATAATAAAACATGTTACATTTTCTCCTTACTCACGTAACCAAATACCACCTGTTCTCCAAAAACCTAAGGAAATAAAAAATAAAGCCTTCTTTCTAAAATATGTTAAAGAAATAGCCTTCTTTTCACATTTTAGAAAGCCTTCTAAAATATGAAAACTATGTTGCATTTTCTCATCAATACACAGATTAAAGAGAGTTCCAGAAACATCGTGAAAATTAGAGAGAAGAGAAAAAGAAAATAATTTTCACATTTACCCTATGGCTGTTCAAATCTTAGCACCTTTTTCCTGAGATAGCACCCAACCTACTAACAGAGTTAAGCACATTATGAACTTTAAGTGTTAGCTATTATTACTGCTAGGGGCAGAAAGAAATCATTCATATAACCAACAAAGACTTATTGAGCACCTACTATGTGCCAGAGACTGCTCTAGGCAGTGAACAAAACAAATTAAGTTCCTGCCCTGCTAGAGTTGACATTATAGTGATTTGAACCTAGGTTTCCTTATCTCCAAAGCCTGTTGCTGTTGAAAGCAGGGACTGCAAACTCAAATGCCAAAGGGGCCAATTAGATGAAAGAAATGAATTGGGTCAGGTAACAGCTGGCTGTTCACCAAACCCATTACCTCTACTTTCTGGGCTCACTCTAAGATTACATGTCCCAGCCTCTCCCTGCAGGTCACTACGGCCAAGTCACAGAGCACTAATTCATGGAATGTGCACAGAATGCTACACATCACTTAGGGACCTATTACTCTGTCTGCTTCCATCTGCTGCATGCAGATAAGCAGGGCAGCCTTGGGAGCCACAGACTGAATATGGCAAAGCCACAAAATGGAAGGACCCTGGGTCCCCGAATCGCTGCTTTAAAGAGAGCTCTCTGCCCACCAGGAACACTCATTTTGTCTTTATGTGAGTGAGAAATAAACTTCTTTGGCTTTAAGCCATTGTAGATTTGGGGGTTGATTTGTTACCACAGTTAGCTCATCGCAGCCAATATGAGAGTGAAATGGGACAAACGGGAGCCGTGACAGATGCCCTGTCTAAAAGAGGCACCACTACTAAGCTTCAGCCAAGTGTGGCCATCCAGAAATACAGGACCAGTATGGTTAAGCTTCTGACTATTTCAAGAGAACCTAGAAATCCTGATTTTTTAATGGAAAAGCTCTTGATTTTTAAGTGATGTTTCATTTTGTTTGACGAGTGTTTGTTTATTTATTTATTATTTATGAGTTAGGGTCTGGCTCTGTTGTCCAGGCTGGGGTGTAGTGGCATGATCTTAGCTCACTGCAGCCTCTGCCTCCTGGGCTCAAGTGATCCTCCCACCTCATCCTCCCTAGTAGCTAGGACTACAGGTGCACACCACCACACCAAGCTAATTTTTAGTTTTTGGTAGAAACGGGGCCTCGCCATGTTGCCCAGGCTGCTTTCAAATTTCAGGGTTCAAGTGATCCTCCTGTCTCGGCCTCTCAAAGTGCTGGGATTACAGGTGTGAGCCATTGCGCCCAGCCATAAGTGTTTAATTTTTGAAAACCCATCTGTGGAGAGAAGTTACTACCTGGCTTGTGATGCCTGTACTCCATCCCACCACTAGTGCTGTGCTATCCATGTATACTTGTAGGCAGAATGGTCAAAAAAAGGTTTAAAGAGCAGGTACAACACAACAGGTTTTCATAGGTACTGTGAGAACATACCAGGAGATTCTCTTCCTTCCTTTATATACACCACAGTTATCCTGTGTCTATTATGCATATACAAGACCCTGTGCTAAGACAAATACGACATGATCCCAGCTTTTAAGAGAGTGGCTCTCAAGTTTTCTGGGTTGTCTGCACACCTTCGTACCCTAGACCTTAAACTGACTCCACACTTATCCCACCTTTCCACGGTGTAAGTAGCACTGCTTCCTGCTCTTCTTCCTGAACGCTGTCTTATGCCCAAGAGGCAGTGTGCCTCGGTTGTTCCTTAGTGCTGGCTTGACTTCATAGTATCTTCTTCCCTCTTTCTCTAAGCAAGTTGTCCCAGTAGCTACTTAGCTCATTGTTTCTTCTAATAGACATGGCTAATAACCGTGTGTGTCCTCACTTATCACCAAAATAGTTTTTAACACATTGACCACAGTTGTGAAGGGGTTTCCAGGACCCCGTTGTACCCAGGATTACCTTTTGAGAACCACTGCTCTGACAAGTTCACAGTCTGATGAAGGAGACGGGCCAGGAGAACTCAAGCATGGCCCAGGAGACAGAAGCAGAGAAGACGGCATCTAACTCCTAAGGCAGAGGGCAGAGTGCATGCCAGGGAAGGCTGCCTGCAGGCCTAACACTTGAGTTGAGTCTTGAAGAAGTGCAGATGCTAATCATGCAGACAAGGCTGGGAAGGGCTTCCCAGACAGAAAGAAGAATATGTAAAGGGCACAAAGGGCTCAGGGGAAATGGCAAACCTGGCTATAGTAGCAGATGTGAGCTGCAGGTGGTTCATTCATAAAGGACCCAGATTGCTAAGCAATGAAGTCAAACTGAGTTATGAGGAGCTGACAAAAGGTTTGGGCCAATTTATATTTTATAAGAATCTCTGGCTGGAGGACGAGGCTGGTTTAAAGGGGGCCAAGACTAGAGACAGGGGGGCCAATTAGGAGATGCAGCTTTGGTAAGAACATGGACCAAAAGGAGGAAGAGTCTCAAATAAGGCAGCAAAGACAGAAAATTGTCAGAATTATGAGAGCGTTCAGAAATGCAATCAGCAGCTGGGCCCAGTGGCTCACACCTGTAATCCCAGCACTTTCGGAGGCTGAGACAGGCAGATCACTTGAGCCTGGGAGTTCAAGACCAGTCTGAGGAACATGGAGAAACTCTGAGTCTACAAAAAAATTAATAAAGACAAAAATTAGGCAGGTATGTTGGCACATGCCTGTAGTCCCAGCTACTCAGGAGGCTAAGGTGGGAGAATCGCTTGAACCTGGGAGGCAGAGGTTGCAGTGAGCCGAGATCATGCCCTTGCATTCCAGCCTGGGCGACAGAGTAAGACTCTGTCTCAGAAAAAAGAAAAAAAAAAGAAATGATATCAGCAAAATGTAACAGCCAACTAAATGATGAACTAAAAAGCAATCTAGAACAATTCTCAGATTGCCAGCTCCAACAACGGGGTAAAAAAAAAAAAAACCAAGAATCTAGAACATTTGTCAGATTTTGGGCTCTAACAAACAGGTGGTGGTCATACTCAGTGGAAGAGGTAATACAGAGGAAATACAGAATAAGGAGTCAGACTCAGGGAATGAGGAGTTCCCTTTGAGGGAGAAATGCTGACTTGTCAGTAGCCGTGGGTAGAGATGTCCAATAAACTGCTTGGGCATAAGTCTTATCCTCAAGAGAGAGCTGAGGTTTTTTTGCACCAACAGTACATTAGTGATTGCTAAATCCATGAGTCTGAAAGAAGCCACCCCAGGAGGATCTACAGAGCCACAGAGCAAAGGGGATTAGATAACTGCCCCAGGATTCAGCAGTCAGGCAAGCACTGGTGACTGATAGCATCCTTTTCCCTTCCCATGAAGGATGGAAAGGGAGTGAGCTAAGGAGCAAAGGAGACAAAGAAATGGAGGCAGTGAAAATGGGAGGACAGAGCGGGGCAAGAGCTGGAGGCACAGAGGATGTTTATCAGTCACTGTCACTGCCTGGGCCATCACATAGACCAGGGAGAAAAATCATAGGAGGAATCAGAAAATCTGTGTAGGATTCATAATACAAATTAGGGCTCTCCTAAAATTTGGAAGTTTCATGTTGTTGGTGTTTAATTTTCACTGTAATTCCAGAACACACCATCCATGCCTCTTCTTCATCCAATTCAATTGGTTAGATAACTGAATGTCAAGGTCACTCATTTATTTTAAACCATGCAATGGCTTCCCATTGCTCTGAAGATAAAGGCCACAGTCTGTCTCCTGGTGATGTTGGTCCTGCTACCTCTCCTCCCTCGTTCACTACTCACTCTCCCCTCCACTCCTGCCCACCATCCACACGACCTTCTCTGTGGTTCAGGAATCAATCACAGTCTTTCCCAACACAGAGGACAGTCCCCACTTCTCCACTGGCCGCCATCCCTACCTGGTTATCTCCTATTCCTCCTTCTGTAACAGATGTTGCCTCAAACGTCACTTTCTCAGGAAAGCCTTCCCTAACCTTTCTACTCACTTGCCAAGGTGGGCCCCTTCCTCCAGTCTCCCCTGCGCACCTTTGGCTTCCCCTCTGTTAGCAGTCATACTTATTCATGGGAGTGGCTGACTAATGTCATAAATAAGTGTGTGGTTAACAATGAAAATACTATAAAGGGGGAGCCCAGTGCCTGCCACTCACAGGTGCCTAATAAATACTGTCCGAATTAATACATATTAAGGCAAATCAATTTGGAAACAACAGACACCACTATTTAAGACTGCATGGGATATCACAACTGTAAGGAAACTAATTGTCTTGGAGTGATAGATCTTTATTGTCCACGCAGGATAGATACTCACTTTTATCTTTTGCTGCAGAACAAAGAAAAGTGGCAATTTGGTTGTTTTTTAACTGTGTGATATAAAAACTAAACTATGGTGAAAAACAAAATCAAACCATGGTTGCTTGGATTGGATGGGGTGCGTGAGAAGAGCTGGGAATGCCTGCAGAAGGGCAAAAGAAAACTGGGGTCATGGTCACATGCTATATCTTGACAGGGATTTGGGATACACAGGTGTATACATTTGTAAAAACTCAAGAATATGTACGTAAGAGTTTTGTATTTCATTGTATGTAAAATTTACCTCAAAGAAGAGTCATAAACAAATACTGAACCCTAATCAATGACATGCATGCTAACGTACTTAGGGGTGACAGGTACTGATGTCTGCAACTTATTCTGAATACATCAAAAATAAGATGAACTGATGGATAGTGGGACAGACAGATACATCATAAAGCAAAATGTTAATTGCACCATTTAGACGGTATGTATAGGGGTGTTTACTATATTGTTCTTCCTACTTTTCTGTGTGTTTGAAAATTTCATAAAATGTTGGGTGGGCAGGGAAGGACTGCACTGTATAACTGACAATATATTTACATTGTAATCAGATCTAGTTTCAAACTCAGCTCCACTACTTGCAAGCAATGTGCCCTTAGGCAAGTTGGTTTTTACATGTTCTCTCCATCTCAACTTCCTCCAAGCAAAATGGGCAAGAACTATCTGACAGTGTCGTCATGGGGACTCAATAAGATTAAACCCTTGATCCAGTGACTAACACAGTAATAGCTGTCTCATAAATGTTAGTCTTCTTATTCAGAAGTCAACATATTCACAAACTAGGACAAATCTTCAATAAAACGTGAAAGAAGAATCTCGTAAAATTTTTTCTCTTGCTATGCCCCATGGGAAATTAAAAGAATAAATTAATTGTGCTATTTTTACAGGTAAAGACACTGACCTTCCATCAGTAGGACACTGGGAGTTCCACGTCTAAGGAGGGTGAGAGATCCACACTGTTGACACTTCCTCCCTGAGTCTCCCAGTGGCCAACACGACCCGTTGTGAGAGCTGGTCAAGGTTAGCAACATCCTCACATCAGGAGGAAAGATGGGGAATGTCGGCAGAATCTTAAGTAGCGCACTGAAGCCAAGACTCCCAGTCTCCTTCTCAGATGTGCAAATGAAAAGAGCCGATCAGACAGGCCTTGAGATCTGCTAAGGCACCAGACATGCCATCGGAAGTGGCAGACACATGACTGTCTTGGTTTTTAACATAATTACATGAACTGAGAGATGGCCTTATGATCATAAATAAAAGCCTCCAATTGAGACTAATAATGTGTATCCAACTGAAAGACGTGGGCTACCAGGCTACCACGTGGACTTCGCATCCCTAGGTTTGAAACATGATGACATGATGACAGCAGAGGAGGAGGAGCTGCTGACATCTGGAAGCAAGGAAAAATTACACCTTTCTGTGCCAGAGAACCAAACCAATGCTCATTCAAGAAAATTAGGTCTGACATCTTAAAAATCAGTGAAAGAGTTAATTACATGTCACAAGTGAGACACCATAATCAAAGGAAATTGCAAGTTTTTATAAAGCATCGCTGAGTGCCTACTAGGTTGTACCATTGGGACTACACACAGTGTTTGAAGCTGTTTTAGACTGCTGTTTTAGACTGCACGCAGCAAATCTGACTCCCATCCGCTCTACCTTGAAATCTTATTCCCTTTTACATAATTATAAACGCAACTAGTTGATCGACCTGTGAAGTCTAGGTTTCAAACTCCTTGGAGACGTCGTGCACTCATTGTGGAAGCTTTCCTGCCTCTAGCCCAAATATGGATAGAAGCATTGGTGTGCCAGGGCCGGGTCACATCAGAGCTGAGCCAGTTGAGGCATCACTTCCCAACGCCATTATCATGTTAGTAGCTTGAAATCAGCCATGGTGGGAATATTTATACCAGGAAAATTGGCCAACACTATCAAGCAGGCCACCTGTCATTATCTTCCACAGAACAAGCTTACCAACATGTGAAGTTGTCTTTTACTGCTCTGAGGGAGGAGACAAATGTTCAGAAGTTTGCCCTCCAAACTGACCTTATTTAAAACTGACCTCTACCGAGGCCATGGTGAAAGGGAGATCAGGCTAAGAAGGCAAGTTTATACCATGTGCCCCTTCTCCTCTGGCCTCTGCTGAACGGATGAGCGGTAGATTCCCTAACTCCACTGGCCAGACTGCAGCAGCTTCACTCTCCCTCATGTGAATGTGGAACTGGGACACGGTCTTGATGGTGGGCGTTTAAACTAAAGAGCCTTGCCTACTCTGGCTGCAGTGAGCACCACAGCAAGTGAAAAGCCCCGTGCAAGGTTTATTGTCGGTAGAACCAAGAAGCTATGGGGAAGCAGAAAAAGCCAGTCTCCAGAAAGAGGCAGAAGGATGAACTGGGCCATAGGAAGAAGAGGCACTGGGCCCAGGAGATGCACAGCCAGTAACCTTAGCCTCTTAATATCCTGGAGGGCAATATCATGAAGCAGAGGGTGGGCTCTGGAATCGAACTGCCTGGGTTCCAACCTCCACTCTGCCAGTTAGCTGGGAGACACTGAACCAGTTAGTGTTACGTTATTCTGTGCCTCAGTTCCCTCTTCTGAAACATGGGGATAATAGCAGAACCTACTTCATAGGGTTGGCATGAGAATCAAATGAGCTGATACAAACAGTAAATGCTCAAAAGTATTAGCTGTTATTTCTATCAATTAATTATAGCATCCACGTGGCCTGGTTATATTTCATTCCTATTACAAATATGTCACCTGGGATTCCCCTGTGGCCTGAGGCCTCATACTGGAGCTAGTTTTAGTTGTGTAGCTAGGCGATCTGTCCCCTGAATCATAGAATAATGTGCAAATCCCTGGACCAATGTGTGACTATTAGCAAATCACTTCCTCAGCCCTCTCTTAGGAGTAGTGTGAGATTCAAATAGGAAGAGAAACTGAAAGCTTCGACAACCGTGAGCTGTTGTACCAAACTCTGGAGACTGTTATCTCTGCAGGGAAAAGTAAAGATATCACATCGGTCACAAGAATGGAAAACACTTGCTTAAAATGTGTGTATTGCTGGACTGGAGACTAGAGACATATTCCCCACCCAACTGGAAAAAAAAGGCTCAGTTTCTGTAGGGTTCATCGCTTGATTCACATGTTCATCTCTGGTATTAATAAGATAATAACAGGAAATTGCCGAAGACAGTTCTAGGATGCTGATTTTTAAACACACTTTCACCCAGCTTAATTATATTCAAAATAATGTTCCGAAGACGGATCCTCCCATTCTTTTCAAAACAAAGACTTCTTAACTGATAATGAAGGATATACATCTGGAGATATTTTTATTTATCCCTTTTCAACAAGAACTTATAAACCACACTGTTAATTTCAACACATTTTCTTCTCACACTTCTCATTTTTCTTCAGGCTTCTTGGGTTTGCTGTTGACACCTGGTAAATAAAAAGGCAAGTGACAGGGGAACGGCATTCATTACTAGGGACAGAGGTAGGCAGACAGGTCTGGGAGTCCCAGTTTCATTCTAGATACTTCATTCTGTATTTCATGTGGAAAGACTGAAGTTAGAAGTATTCTAGGCTTCCCCATTTACTTGAACTGCATAAATACCAAAACCATTTTGTGTGTCTGACGTCAGGAGATTTTATTTCTAGCTAAGAATAGATTTAACATATATAAATCTCAATCTAAATCGAATTCACCTCTTGTGGTTAGGACACTTGGGCAAAGCCGCGCCTGAGTGAACAGGAGGCAGGTGCAGCAGCGACCTTGGCCTATGCTTGAGGCAGCTACTTGGCCTTATTTATATCTACAGGATTGGTTAAAACATGAGTTTGTCCCCATTCTATATGGTGTTTAAAAGGGCCCATGATTTTTCTCAAATGTCTGCAGAAGTATCATCTAGGGAAGGAAGCCAGGGAGTAAAGGAAAATGGGCAGAACCGTCTAAGGAGATATTTTAACTCTAGCTTTGAATCTGACCTGTGTTGTTAAAGCTATTTTCTTTTATGATAAAAGGTCTTTCCCTGTTTCTAACAGAAGTTCAAGTTCTCTCAGGACACAATTTAGTTAGCATGGAAAGAGGGTCATGATACAGTGTTAACGGGAAAAAGTAAGTTGCTAAATATTATACCCTTTATGTCTTAAAAAAAAATTAAGTGAGGCTACGTCTATGGATATAAATATTTGTATGAAGAGGTCTGGAAGGATCCATCACACTTGCTTGACAGCACGACTCTAGGGAATAGCAAGGCGATAAGGTTTGGCTGTGTCTCCACCCAAATCACACCTTGAATTGTATTTCCCATAATACCCACATGTTGTGGAAGGGACTCAGTGGGAGGTAACTGAATCATGGGGGCAGTTACCCCCATGCTATTCTTGTGATAGTGAGTTCTTACAAGATCTGATGGTTTTATAAGGGATCTCCCCACTTCATTCGGCACTTCTCTTTCCTGCCATCATATGAAGAAGGATGTGTTTGCTTTCACTTCTGCCATGACTGTAACTTTCCTGAGGCCTCCCCAGCCATGCAGAACTGTGGGTCAATTAAACTTCTTTCCTTTATAAATTACTCAGTCTCGGGCAGTTCTTTATAGTAGCATGAGAGTGGACTAATACACAGGGCCAACAGGGCCTTTTGCATTTTACTGCATCTACCTGAGTATTGTTTGAATTTAATAAAGTATATATTACTTTCATAATTTTTAAAAATCCAATGAAGATTGAAGATAGGCCTATATTTATCTGGGCCTCACATTGGAACTATGACAGCAAACTGTGGGAAAACTCTTCCCTTTTCAGAATGAAAATCCTTAGCTGGGCTTGGCTGCTAATGTAGGAAGAAGCAGGAAATGCAGATGGTGGAACTCCACCAAAACATCTGCTTATGGCTTGTAAAGACACCGCCAGGGGATGCGGGGAGAAGGGAAGATCTTGAGGCTCTTATCCATAGATGAGAAAACGAAAGCCCTGAAAAGTGAAATGATTTGGTAAGTAACAGCCAGGGGTGACCTCAGTCTCCTGAATGCATCCAATGCAATTTTCCCTCACCCAGGCTGTTTTTCCTAGACCTTAAACCAAAGTAGTATCTGCTGGTAGCTCTGAGAAAGAGAAAATGGGCCAGGAACGGTAGTTCATGCCTGTAATCCCAGCACTTTGGGAGGCTGAGGCTGGCAGATTACTTGAGGTCAGGAGTTCGAGACCAGCCTGACCAACATGGTGAAACCCTGTCTCTACTAAAAATACAAAAATTAGCTGGGTGCAGTGGCACATGCCTGTAGTCCCAGCTACTTGGGAGGCTGAGGCAGAAGAATCGCTTGAACCTTGCAGGTGAAGACTGCAGTGAGCCAAGATTGTGCCATTGCACTCCAACCTGGACAACAGAGTGAGACTCCATCTCAAAAAAAATAAAATAAAATAAAGAGAGAGAGAATGAGAAAATGAACTAGAGGTACCTGATACTTTTTATTTTACTAAATAAATCCTTGAGGGATCTTCAATCTCATCTGTAAGCCCACGGGCCTTAAAGGAAAAATCGTTACGCACAAACATGTCCATAAAGCAGAAGTGGGAATACTTCCCTATTATTTTATTTTATTTATCTTTTATTTTTGAGACAGAGTCTTGCTTTGTCACCCAGGCTGGAGTGCAGTGGCACAATCCCGACTCACTGCAACCTCTGCCTCCTGGGTTTTCTCATGCTTCGGCCTCCCAAGTAGCTGGCACTATAGGCGTGTGCCACCACACCTGGCTCATTTTTCTATTTTTAGTAGAGACGAGGTTTCATCATGTTGAACAGCCTGTCTCGAATTCATGACCTCAAGTGATCCACCCTCCTTGGGCTCCCAAAGTGTTGGGATTACAGGCATGAGCCACTGCATCTGGCCCCTATTATTTTATAGACCAGCATTACTCTTATAACAAAACCAGACAATACCTTTTAGCAAAACAAAGCTACAGACCAATACCCCTCATGAACATGAAACCATGGCCTGGCCATTGTTAGGAATTTCTTTTCTTTTTTTGAGATAGAGTCTCGCTCTTGTTACCCAGGCTGGTGCAGTGGTGTGATCTCAGCTCACTGCAACCTCTGCCTCCTGGGTTCAAGTGATTCTCCTGCCTCAGCCTCCTGAGGAGCTGAGATTACGGGCACCCACCACCACGCCCAGCTAATTTTTTGTATTTTTAGTAGAGACAGGGTTTCACCATGTCGGCCAGGCTGGTCTCAAACTTCTGACATTAAGTGATCCTCCCACCTTGGTCTCCCAAAGTGCTGGGATTACAGGCATGAGCCACCGCACCTGGCCAGGAATTTCTTTAGTTTGTAAAAAGTTGTCCTTTTACAAACTAAAGATAAACCCTGTGATCATCTCAACAGACAAAGAGAAAGCATTTGCCAAAATCTGATAACCAGTCATGATAAAAATTCACAGCAAATTTGCTAGAGGAGGGAATTTCCTCACCCTAATAAAGGGCCTCTGTGAAACAAAATCAAAACTATAGCCGACATCATACTTTAGAGAAAGACTGATATTTTCCTCCAATGCCAGGATCAAGGCAAGGATGTCCACTCTCCCTATTTCTATTCAGCAAAGTACCAGAAGTTCTAGCCAGTGCAATAAGGCAAGAAAAATAAATAAAAGCCTTACAGATTTGAAAGAACGAGAAGTGTCTTTATTCACAGATAAACATGATTTTCTATTTAGAAAAATCCCGAAGATTCTATAAAAAGCTACTAGAACTAAAATGAGTTTAGGAGGGTCACATGATATAAGGTGTTTAAAATCATATTTCTATATACTAACAAAGAAATTTTTATATTACTGTTTGCCAAAGGACTGAAAAACATGAAAAATGTATGTACAAATTTGTATATTGAAAACTATAAAACATTGATGAGAGACAAGAAAGAATATCTAAGTAAATGGAGAGAGATATGTTCATGGATTAAAACTTTAAAATACCATTAAGATAGCAATCTCTAATTGGTCTAGATTCAAAGAAATTCCAATCAAAAATCCAGCAGGCTTTTTAAATACAAATTGACAAGAAGATACTAAAATCTGTATAGAAAGCATAAGACCTAGAATAGCCAAAAAGATTTTTTAAAAGAATAAAGAATACTCACACTATCTGATTTCAAGACTTACTACAGAACTAAAGCAGTGGAACTCAATTGAGGCCAATTTTACTCCCCAGGGGGACATTTAGCAACATCTGGAAATATTTTTGGTTGTCACAACTAAGAATGAGGGGAGTTATTGACATCTACCAGGCAGTCAGAAATATTGCTAAATTTCTAATGCACAGGACAGGGGTCCACAACAAAGAACCGTTGAACCCAAAATGTTAATAGCGCTGACGCTACAAAACCCTGAGCTAGAGAAATCAAGACAGTGTTATACTGGCATATAGAGAGAAGTACAGATCAACAGAACATACTAGAATCCAGAAATAAACCTAGACATATATGGTGCCAAGGTAAGTCAACAGACCAAGGATAGTCTTTTCAATAAGTGGAGCTAGAACAATTAAATATCCATATTAAAAAAATTAACCTTGACTCTTACTTTGCACCATACACAAATATTAACATAAGATGGATCACAGACCTAAAAGTAAAAATAAAAATACAAAACTTCTAGAAGAAATCACAGATATTTGTGACCTTGGCACACAGTAGGCAATTTCTATGCTAGGATACAAAAACCACAAATCTTAAATTGAAAAGTTGATAGTTAATCTAAATTTAAAACTTCTCTCCTTTTTTTTAAAAAAAAAAAAAAAAACACTGTTAATAAAATGAAAAGACAAGCCATATATTTGCAAGACACCTATCTGATAAACGACTTGTATCCAGACTATATAAAGAAAGCTCAAAGCTCAGTAAAAAGAAAACAATCCAATTTTTTAAATGGGAAAAATACATTAACAGACACTTGAAAGTAGACATATAGATGGCAAGTAAGAACATGAAAAGATATGCAACAATAAAATTATTAGTAATTAGGGAAACGTAAACTGAAACCGGAATGAGATACCATTGAACAACTATTAGAATGGCTGAAATCTAAATTAAAAGGGAAAAAAAAGCTGACAATACCAAGTGCCAGTGAGGATACAGAGGAACAGCTAGAACTCTCATACATTGCTAATGAGAATGCAAAACTGTACAGCTACTTTGAAAAAGAGTTTGGCAGTTTCTTATAAGGCAAAACACGTCCCTAACACATGACCGAGCAATCCTACCCCTAGGCATTTACCCAAAACGAATGAAAACTGCCCACAGAAAGACTTCCGTGTCATAAACTGGAAACAACCCAAATGTCCATCAACTGCTGAATGAATAAGCAAACTGTGGTGCAAAGGAATACTATTCTGCAATAAAAAGAACGGAATTAGTGATCGATGCAATGACATGGATGATTTTCAAGAGCATTATGCTAAGTGAAAGAAGCCAGATGCAAAATGTTACATATGGTACAATTCCATTTCTATGACCTTCTGGGAAAGGCAAAACTACAGGGATGGAAAATACATTAGTGGTTTCCAGGCACTGGGTGTGTTGGGGGGAGTGGATTAACTGCAAGGGGCAAGAGGGAACTTTTTGGGGTGACAGAAATGTTCTATATCTGGATTGTGGTGGTGGACGCATGATTGTACACTTTTGTCAAAACTCACCATGCAGTACACCTACAAAGGATGAATTTCACTGCATGTAAATTACACCTTAATAAACTTGACTTTAAAAAAAGAAGAAAAAGCTGGTGGCTGATGAGTGTGTTCTCTTTGTACTGCATGACATTTTAGAAATCTGAACTAATTGGTGATATTTGAAAACAAAAAGATTCTAAATAAAGATCTGCCTTTTGTTGAGAAGTCAGAACTATGGCACCCTGAGCCTCGGTCCCATGCAGGTTGCCACTAAGCAGTGGCCGCCTCTTGGAGCAACACAGGCACTTGCTGTCCTGCCACATCCCCCAACCTGACCCAATTCACAGAAGTACTTTACTCACCTGCCACTGCACCTGCCCGAGTGAGAGTTTCTTGTCCTGGACTACGGGCTGCCTGAAGGCAGGGTCCAGGCCTGGCCTGTTCTCACTACACCCCCAGCATCTAGTGAAGGGCCTAGCACATGCTGGGTGCTTGATAAACACTGCTGAATTAATATGACTCAGTTGCCACCTTCCCACCAGCTCCTAAAACTGACATTTACAACACCCAGATTGCCAACTGCTCCTTTGGTCCTGAAGTCCCCAAAGAGAGTCACCATCCATGGCAGCCATCCCATGACCCAGAATAATGTGTCCCTCTGTGTGTTTAGAAATCCCCTCTAATATGTTGTCAAGCAACGAAAATGTTTTAAGGTCATTCCAACTATTCATTTTTGTCTGGAGAAGAGTGGAGTTTTTGTTTGTCTAAAAAAAAAAAAAAAAAGAAAGAAAGAAAACCACAATATGGGCTTGAAGGTTAATGAAAATGAAAAGGGAAGTGTGCACATTCATTTTGAATATTCTCAGATCATATTCCAGTAATTTGAGACTTGAGCTAAGTAAGCTTCTGAGAGATTCTCTGGTAGTCATCAGAATTTCAGGAACCTGAAACTTCCATGGTGGTGGTCAGTTTGAGGGAAGGACGTGGGGCAGCAAGGAGATATCTAACTTCTGTTTTAGGCTAGTACTAAAAGTACAGTAACACTGTACTTTTCCAAGTACAAGTAACACTGTACTTTTAACATTTAGTACACTTTCTTCTTTTCCTACCTCCTTGTTATTTTCTCTGTCTCTTGCTTGTCCCTCTTCTCCCTGAACCCCCAAATGCTGCAGTACCCCAGCCCCTCAGAGCCCTTCAGGCCCACGAGGAGGGCCAGGGGAAGCCCCAGGGCAGGGAGAGGGTGCCAGGGACTCCTCCCTACAGCGCCATGTGCTCTGGCCTCAGGAACATTTTCTTTACTTTGTGGGGATGGGAAGGATGAGATGGGAGGCAAGATCTGGGACATCTTGTAAGAATCTTTGAAGGACTAATCATATTGAGAGTAAAAAGTCAAAATATATTGGGCCATCTACATTTGGGGGAAAACACCAAATCAACCACTCTGGTCATATGTCTTTCATGTTTAAAAATGAGGAAGTGTGAACATATATACTTAGACCTCATCTTAACCCTCCCTTGGCCCACCTCCCCTGACTCTGCTTTTCTCTAGAGAAAAGACTTCAGAAGAATTGTCTTATGTGTTGCCTCCAATGCCTCTTTTTCCTTTCTCTCTTGAACCATCTGCAGTCAGACTTTTATCCCCATCACTCTCAGAGCCACTAACCACCTTCTCACCTCCAAACTCAACATGCATTGCTAGTGCCCATCTAACTCCACTCTCAGCAGCATATGTCCAAGCCGATCACGCCCTCCTCCTTGATCACTTTCTTCTCTTAGTGCCCAGGACACCATATATACTTTCTTCTCTTCCTACTGCCTTATTGTTTTTTTTCCTCTATCTCTTGCTGGTCCCCTTCTTCCTGAACCCCTGAATGTTGCAGTAATCCCAGGTTCATTGCTCATATCTCCCTCTCTCTTCTCCATACTCACTTTCTAGGTTTCTTATTCACTTTCATCATAATGGCTCCCAAATTATACCTTAGGACCTGTTATCGCCCTAGAATATCGTCCAGACTACTTTATTCAATTAGCAACCTGACATGTCCACTTGAATAAACATTTCAAGCTTTACATACCCCCAAATGAACTCTTTATTTCTTACCCCAAACCTGAACTGCAGTCTCAATTAATGGCAACTTCATCTTCCCCGTTGCTTGAGCCAAAGACCTTGGAGCCATATCAATTCCTCTCTTTCTCTCCTACCCATTTAATCCACCAGATAATTCTAGTAACTCTATATTCAACAGATGTCCAAAATCTAACCACTTCTCACCACTTCTCCTGCTACCACCCTCTCTAAGCCATCTTCATCTGCAGATTGATTTCAACAACAGCTTCCTTCCTGATCTCCTGGCTTCCATACTTGACCTTACAGACTTTTTTCCCCACAACAGCCAGGGTGATTCCTTTAAAACCGAAGTAAGATTATATCACCTCCTGTTTGGATGCTCCAGTGGTGGACCATCTCATTCCAACTAAAGTACCAAGCCAACACCATGGCCAGTAAGTCCTATAGGATTCAGCCCCATCTCTCTCTTCAGCATCATTTCTCACTACTCTCCCTTTGCTCATTCAATTCTACACTGGCATTCCTGCTGTTCCTCAAACAACCCAAGCACAGTCTCCGCTCAAGGCCTTTGCACTTGCCTTTCCCACAGCCTGGAATATTCTTCCCCCAGATTTCCACTGTTGGGTCTACTCAATGCCATCTCCTCAGAGAGGCCTCCTCTCACCACTCCATCTAGACAAGTCCATGTGTGAAGGCACTATCCCCTACCCTGATTTATTTTGCTCCATATAACTGACCACCACCCGACCTACAGGTATTTGCTTATTGCCACTTCTTTCTCAAAGTGGGGTCCACAAACTTGCATCGTCAGCATTACTCAAGTGCTTGTTAACAATGCAGACTCTCAGGCCTTATTTCAGACCTACTGAATCAGAATCCACATTTCAACAAGATCTTCAAATGACTGGTAAGCACTGTCAAATATGGATGGCACTGGGCTCAATATTCTGAGGTAACAGTAATGAACAAAACCAGGTCCCATTCTCTCTAATCCCGGTGAGAACAGGCCTTGTTTTTGTTCATTACTGTTACCTCGGGATATTGAGGCATTCAAAACAAATTGAATACAGGAATGAATGAATGAACAAATGAACTTGAATCTGTTCTAGACTCGACTGCAAGTTGACGATGTGTACAGGAAGGTTGGGGAGGGGCAAGGAGGACATTCTAGGTCAAAACTATCTCCCCCCACACTGTGTTCTACATTAGAAATTCTTTGGTATCAATTCAACAAGAAGAGCTAAGTATTCTAAACACGTATGTGCCCAATGCAGGGGTACCCATATTCATAAAACTCTTAGAGATCTACAAAGTTCTTTGAGACCTGCAAAGAGACTTAAACTCACACACAATAATAGTGGGGGACTTTAACACCCACTGACAATATTAGACAGATTGTCAAGACAGAAAATTAACAGAAGTATTCAGGACCTGAACGCAGCTCTGGATCAAGAGGACCTGATAGATATCCACAGAACTCTCCACCCCAAAACAACAGAATATACATTCTTCTCATCACCATATGGCACTGACGCTAAAACTGACCATGTAACCAGAAGAAAATCTTTGGTATCAACAAAACCGTCTATCAACATGCAAATATATTCCCGTAATAAAGCAGTCTTTCACAACTTACTGTGAATTATTTAAATGAGATCTTATTCTAACATCTAACAGAAACAGGGGGAACAGGAGTGTAGAGGCTGAAAATTTAATAAATTCCTATTCTGTGCTGGGTATTGGAACGGGCAATAAGCAAATGAAGGTAAATCAGGAACTAACAAGTCGGAGGGAGAAGCACACAGTCCCTCAGAGCCCTTCAGCCGGCAAAGGAGGGCCTAGGGAAGCTCCAGCATGCGGAGAGGGTGCTGAGGACTCCTCCCTACAGTGCCCTGTGCTCTGACCACAAAGAACCCTTCACTCTTCTTCTGCCAGAAATGCCACCATCAACACTGCCACCCCCAACTCATCCTTCAAGGCCCCCCCGCCCCCAGAATTAACTATTCCCTCATTAGCTCTGATCACACGGTACAGAGTGCAAGGGCCTTGATCGCCCTCCTCTTGAGGGGCTTCTACAAACTGCCTCGTCCTTATTCACTTCTGTATCCCCTGCCCCTGCACAGCGCCCAGACAGGGTAAACGTTCCATCTATTTCTGCCATTTTAAAAGAGCAGGTAGCATTCATTGAGCGCTTACTGTATACCAAGCACTTGGTATTTAAAATACCAAGCATTTTAAATGCTTTAGATGCATTAACTCATGTAATCCTCACAAACTTATTTCCCACACCAACCTCCCGCATCCAAAACAGAACTTACTGACTGAGAGCAAGAAGAAAGACGGAGATGGAAGTTAGGAGTCTGAGGGAGGGCAAAGAAGATGACAACAGCCTTTTCTTTATGCGAAAAAGAGAAGGAACTCTGATTCCTTTAGAATATTCAAGCAAAAGAGGTTGGGGTGGGGTGGATGGAAGTAGACTGGGAACACATTGCAGAGTCTCCAGGACGGGAAGGTGCTAAACATTTGCCACAGAATTTTCCAGAAACAAATCTATGTTTGCCCATTTTTCAACCAAGGCAAATGTCTGGCTTAGCCTTCCTTAAACAACAAGGGAGAGCAGCCATGTAAATGACGGGACTGTAGCAAGCCAGCACTTTGAGTAAGATCTCAGCTCAGGGTAGGACGCATTCTGCAGTGAGTGGCAGCACCCAAGCGCAGCGATTCCTCAGAATAAGTTCCAAATTAGGCTGTTTGCAGAAAGTCAAAGGTCCCCAGAAATTGTCATTCATTCTCCCGCCTCCCTCCTGACACTGCTTCTTCCCACAAACCCCTTAGGATGCCCTGCATTAGGCCCAGGACTCACCTACCCTGGTGTGAAACTGCCTCACGTGGAAATCAGAGAACAAATGAGAGCAGGTGGGAGGTTAAGAGGTAAGCGTTACACACAGGGAACCCAGTGTTTAACCCTTCCATTGAGTCATGGAATTGAATCAGTGGCAAACCCACAGAAAACCGTGGAGCTCAGAGGTGGACTGTGGATCCACAGGTGGGCTGGACCACAGGAAGCCGGTCATAAAGGTGGACAGCAGAAAGGGCATCCAAAAAGCACAGAGGAAGCAATGAGTCACTCCGATGAGATGGAGTAAAACGGAGAGGACTTTGGGGAGGAACATCAACTTTAATGATTTTTACCATCATTGTAATCAAAGCATCTTTCCCAGCCCTGTATCCCCATGACCACCACACTGAAAGGAAAAAGAAAGAGGACACCAGGGCTAAACCCAAACAATGTGGATCAGAAGTCCCCTAAGTCAGGCTCTGGTGGTCTGAAAGAGGAGCCAAGGAAAGTCAGGGAGGTTCAGAAGGCTCAAGGTACAAAGGTCAGAAGGGAGATCAGAAATTCAAAACTGATCCAAGGAAATCACTCAACATCAGGCTGAACAGGAACAACACATGAAAGCCAGTTTCACATATTACAGATGGCTGAACAAATGAACATCATCTCAAAGTAAGTATCTCATAAGCAGTTCACAAAAACGACCAAGGACTTGATATCCTTTAATCAAAAACAGGATGTATGTTTCTGAGCCAATGAATACCAAGGTATTTACGTGGATGTATGTTTCTGAGCCAATGAATACCAAGGTATTTACGTGGGTCTTTCTCAGGTCTTATCTTTTAACAATTATGCCAAATACACATCACTAAAAACTGCTACAGGCATAAAAATTGGGGGCTAAAATTCGTCAGAGGTTCTTCTCAAGTCTGAGGCACACATCCAAAGATTCCTGAACTTTGTAACCACTATAATCACAATAGAAAATTCTTTGACAGTAACTTGCAAGCACAAGCACCACCTGTCAGTGACCCTTTAAGTGAGTCAATCAAAGGAAAATGGGCTCTGAATTAAGCTGCTGAAGACAAGAAATATTTTTAACCTAAAACTCTCTTATCTAAAACAATGTCAGGCCCTTACAATTAGGAATTTTAATCTAATTGGGGGAAGGGGGCACTCTGAAAAAGAAGAGGTCATTAGTCCTTGCTAAAAAATGCAAAACTACAGGAACACATTATCTGAAGTGAGAACTATATTCCTTGATAAGGCAGTGTATCAAGAGCTCAGAATTTCATCACAAACACAAAAGCCTGCCCTTTCCAAGTGCAGGCAGTAATCATTCTTACTTCCAAGACAATTGCTTACTGCACTAAGTTTTGAAGCACACTTAGCAGAATAATCCACCCTCACCTAGAATACTTACAATAGATTTCTCAAAATCGTCCAAGGAATTACAGAAATCTATTTCCTGGGGATTGCTGAAGTCTAAAAGCCAAGCATGACTATTTTTAACTAACCTGCAAACAGTGGATTATATACTAAACGAGCGCCTGCATCCCTTTGCAAGGTGCAAGCAATTATTGGAGAGACCTCCTTCCCAAAAGAAAAACGTTCCGCTATCAACACAGGAGGAACTGTGTTGATATTTGGGAAGCCGACACGCGGATTGCCTAAAACTCTCTAGCCATTTCATGCAGTTAAGACAAAGTGGACACTCAACAGCCCAAAATACCAGGGGCTTCGCCACCCTAATACGTGTTCTAATGATACATTTCCCGTTTAAGGCGTCCTAAACACACATCTTTCTCTAAATAAAGCGTGCCTGCGGGACCACTAGGAAGGTTCTACAACTTGTCCAAAAAGAAGATGCGATTGCCCTTCTTCCCCGCCCAAAGTGCCTTCCCGAAAGACGGATTTCTGACAGTTCGCCTGCAGTTGCAGCAGCAAAGGGCAGAGAGAATCCCAGAGCCAGTGCTGCCAATACCTCTCCCACCGCCACCCGGGCAGGTGTGGGTCCCGACCCGCCGCCCAGCTCTTCCAGAAACCTCGGCGGACGCCCCGCCGCCTAGCGCTTACCCGGGTCGGCCTGGCAGTGCTCCAGGAGGGCCGCCAGCAGCAGGAGTCCCAGCAGCAGCGTCGGTGGCCGCGGGGGCGCATCGTGGGACGCGCCGGCCCCGGGGCCCCTCACGCCCGTGCAGCGCGCGGCTCCCCAGCCTGCCCGACCAAGCCCACGCGCCACGGGCCGGCCCCCGCGCCCCCGCGTCGCGGGCCCGGCTTCCCTTGAGCCCTGAGGCTTGGCCTCCTGCGGAGCCATGGGGACGCTTCACACATCCAGGCCGCTGCCTCGCTCTGCACCGCGCCGGGAAGCCCAGCCCTCCGCGCCCCGGTCCTCACCGGGCATCGCCGGCCACGGCCCGGGCGCCGGAGGGAGGGGGCGCCGAGCGGCGCGACTGGCTCGCTCGTCCTGCCGCGCCCGGGGCGGGCTCCGGGGAGCCGCGGCTTCACCCGCGCAGGGGCCGGGCCCGCATGGAACCGCGGCGGGCACGGGCCAGGGTTCCCACGGTGCCTGTCGCCGCGCGCCGGCGCGATTGGGGCGGCAAGGGTGGGACAGGCGCCGCCCGGGGACCCCTCCCCCGGGCCGGCTCCTGCAGAACGAGGGGGCGAGGCTGCCGGGAACGGGGGTGGCGGCCGCGGGGCGCGCTCGGGTCCCTCCCTCCCGCCGCCGCTGCAGCCTCGGCGCCCCGCTCTCCTAGCTCCTCGCTCCTCGTGCCTCGTTGGGCTTCGGGTTCCAGCCCCGGCTCCGGCTGAGGCTCCCGGGCCGCGAGTGCTACCGCAGCTCCGAGCGGCGCCTCATTGACAAAGAAAGCACGTAGCCTCCGGATCGGGCGAGAAGGCGAGGAGGCGAGGCCGGCGCGCGCGCGCAGCCCCGCGCGAAGCCACCGCGCGCTCCCCGCTCCCGCGCGCCCGGCCGGGCTCGGGACCCAGGAGGGGACCCCTCCCGGCGGCTCCCGCGCAGCGGAGGTCCTCAAGGGGAGGGCTTCCCTCCCCTCCTGTCCCCCATCTAGAGGAGGGAAGGTTGGCGGGAGAGGTCGTCTGGCCCGGGAGGGGGTCATGGTCAACGTGCCCAAGCTGCAGGAAAGCTCTTCCGCCTGAATTTTGGAAATGCTCTTTGTAGAAGGGCGGGCGCGCTTTGTGCTGTTTGTTCACTACTTCTCTGAGGGGCCGGGGGACACCTTCATGCCAGTTTACCCCTGAGGAGCTCAAGCGGCTGTGGCCTAGTTGCAATAACCTGCTGGGTTAAAACACATTATAAATATTTGTTGCTGCCACACTACGTGCAAAGCATTACACTGCGCACTGGGAAGACCGGGGGAAATTTTTTCCAAAGTTTCTTCCCCCAAACAGGAGAGTCAGGTAGCCCTTGCCCAGAGGGACAAAAGGCCCAGGCATCACCTGAGTTGGTCCCCTGCTCTTTGCCCTTGCTAGCCTTGATGGCCTTAGCAAGTGACCTGGCTCATAGGCACCTCATCTATCCCCAGTCACTAAGTATGTATTAAGGACCCGCTGCTTGCCAGCATCTGTGTTAGGCACTGGGGATACACGCAGCCAGGAAACACACACATCCTTGACCCAGTAAAGCTCAGACGCTGTTCACTCAACAATACTTATTGACTGCCTGCGATGTGCCAGGGACAACAGCCATAAACAAAATCCCTGCCCTCCTGGAGCTGACATTCTAGTGGGGGTTCACCTGCAATAAACAGATAAGTAATAGAATATTAGACAGGTAAATGCCGTGAAGAAAAATCAGTGTAAAAGAATGAAACGTGGGGAGGGGTGTTGCAACGTTAAACATTGTGAAGAAAGGCCTCGCTGAGAAGATGACGTCTGAGCCAAGATCTGAAGGAGGTGAGAACAAGCCACGCGCGAAGAGCATTCCAGATACAGGGAACCAAAAAGGCTAACATCCCGGGGCAGAGTGTGCCTGGTGTGTTAGGGCACAGCAGCTTAGCCAGGGGTTCTGGAAAAGTCTTAGGGTTCTAGTTATTGAGCATCTGCAGGATAGAAATAACACCATATTTCATCTAAGATGCATTCTTTTCACATGTTAACTTTTCAGAAGTCAGATGTGTTCTTATAATGTGTCCAAGATTTGTTGAAATATAGTAATGCCTTGTTGGGGGTTATGATTTAATTTTGTTCTTTAGTTGGGTTGTTTTGGTTTGTGTTAAGAAACTTGCAGTCTGGCCTGGTGCAGTGGGTCACGCCTGTAATCCCAACACTTTGTGAGGCCGAGGTGGGCGAATCACCTGAGGTCAGGAGTTTGAGACCAGCCTGGCCAACACGGTGAAACCCCGCTCTACTAAAAATACAAAAAAATAGCCAGGTGTGGTGGTGCACGCCTGTAATCCCAGCTACTCGGGAACCTGAGGCAGGAGAATTGCTTGAACCCGGGAGGCGGAGGTTGCAGTGAGCCAAGATGGCAACACTGCACTCCAGCCTGGGCAACAGAGTGAGACTCCATCTCACAAAAAAGGTAAAGAAAGCAAGAAAGAAACTTGCAGTCTAGTTGAAGAGATAAAGCAATTCACTAAATCAGTTGGAGACGCTGTGAGCAAGCCAGCCCGTGGTCATGGTTCAGGCAGCATCACAAGATGAATGGCCCTGCAGCCAGTGGGGATCTCACGGACAAGGTGATGGGGAATGAGGATGTCAGGCAAAGAACTGAAACAAGGGCAGCGTTTGGACTCGCTTAGGTGTTGCGGACAAGGAAGTCCCTGGAGAGAGAAGTGGGCAGAGCAGAGGCAGGGAAGGAGGCAGGAAGATTGGTCTTGGAGCAGTGGGGCTGCCTGTTCGAAACCCAGAACTCTTATGCTGAGGCCAAGTTGTGAAAGGTCTTGGACACATCTGAGCTTTTCCCAAAAGGAAGGAGAGGGAGAGGGGAAGATAAGTCACTTTCAGGAGCACCAATCCTATACCAGGCTCTGAGTTAAGAGCTCCCGAGAACATAAAGATGGGTGTGATGGGGGAAAACATGAACACTTTAGTAGCCACAGCTTCCTCCGCCCACCCGTTTTCTGCACCTGGATGATTGTGGTGTTGATGGTTAGCCAGGAACTGAGGAAACTGGACAGGCTGGCTGCGTTCACACGGGAAGCGACTGAATGATGCTGGCCTAAAGAGATATAAAAGATCCGGCAGGAGAGACTGTGTGCAAAGCAAGAAAGGCAAGACCTTAACACAGCTGGCTTCTGCATGCAAGCTGAGAGAGATTGATTTAGGGGCAACTGCCATGGGGTTGGGAGATAGCAAACGCATATCTCGAGAAAGTTCACTGTATTGTAAATGGGATTTTCCCTTCTCCATTACTTGCCAGACTTATACAAATTATAAATTACCGTCACGTTTTGGTTATTGGACTGGTGTTTCAGTGGATTCATCTCCCTGATGAGGCTGGCCTCAAGACCAGACACCATCCCTTTCCTCAAGAAGCCTACAGTCAGCCAGGCACAGTGGCTCACGCCTGTAATCCCAACACTTTGGGAGGCTGAGGTGGGTGGATCATGAAGTCAGGAGTTCAAGACCAGGCTGACCAACATGGTGAAACCCCATCTCTACTGAAAATACAAAAATTAGCTGGGCATGGTGGCGCGTGCCTGTAATCCTAGGCTACTCAGGAGGCCAAGGTAGGAGAATTGCTTGAACCGGGACCTAGAAGGCAGAGGTTGCAGTGAGCCGAGCTCACACCACTGCACTCCAGCCTGGGCTACAGAGCAAGACTCCGTCTCAAAAAAAAAAAAAAAGAAGACGCAACAGCCTACAGTCTAATGAGGGGGACAGACACATGCGGCAGTAACTTCAGAGCAATGTGCTGAGGATGCGATAGAGGTACGTGCAGATCACTCATTGCCATGGGAATGTGAGCAAGAGGTGGCTGTTTCTGCCTGGAGAAGAGTCAAAAGAAGGACACATTTAAAGTCGGAGTTTACCAGGCACAGCCAATGGCATGATAGAAAGGCATGAAAGTCTGTAGCACTTTGCAGGGAAGGATAAGTTATCTGGTGAGAGAAGCACAGAGAGAACTTAGGGAGATTCAGCCTCCAGGCTGGGGAGCCAAGTTAGGGGCAAGATGTTGAGAGCCTGCGATGCCATGGTATGGAGTTTGTACCTTATTCTCATCCAGGAGGAACCACTCCGGAAGGGTTCTCTGCTGGAGAAGGATGCTTGATGAGATCTTTGACTGATGACTCCTTGATTGATGGGTGACTGTACAGACTCTGAAACTTGACTTAGATTTAAATTCAGGCCTTACCATTTACTAGCTGTTTAACTTTTGGCACATCACATAATTTCTATATCTCTCACCTATAAAACTGGAAATGATAAAGTGACTCCCTCCTTGTCTTGAGGATTGAATTGATACGTGTCAAGCATTTAGAAGAATACTTGACACACAGTAAACACTCAGCCAATCTTATTATGTGACAATTGCAACCCTCTTAAACCATAAACTCTTTCATTAATTTTAGTCTATTTCTAGGGCTTTGGGGCTTTCTCGGTGTGTAAATTTATTGCTACATAGCTTTCAAAAGTCAGAGTGTTTTATGCAAAGCATTTTGGTAGGCTGGGAAAATAGAACAATCTTTGGGCAATTGTTTCAGGCCCACGATATAAATTTCTGCCATTCATAGAGGGGAAATCTCTGGGCCTCTGCTTTCATTCTTTTTAAAATAAGCAGCTATTTCTCCTCCAGTCCAGAACTCTGTTGCTGACACTCCTTGCTGGAGCAAAGCCCAAGTCTACACTGAACTCCTTTTGTGCACCCAGGACTGTCCTAGACTCTAGGATTCCTACAGCAAGCAAGGCCTTGTCCCCACCCTCACTGAACTGCGTGCTTAGGAGGAAGTGGGGGAGGCTGAGCATGGTGGCTCATGCCTGTAATCCCAGCACTTTAGGAGGCTAAGTCGGGTGGATAACTTGAGATCAGGAGTTCAAGACCAGCTTGGCCAACATGGTGGAACCCTATCTCTACTAAAAATACAAAAATTCGCCAGGCATGATGGTGGGCGCCTGTAATCCCAGCAACTCAGGAGGCTAAGGCAGGAGAATCGCTTGAACCCAGGAGGCAGAGGTTGCAGTCAGCCAAGATACGGCCTCTGTACTCTAACTTGGGCAACAGAGAGAGACACCATCTCAAAAAAAGAGTCAGTGAGGGCGACGAGGAAACACTCAATGATGCCACAGTTCCGTATATGCTGTTGGGGAGCAGGAAAGGAGGCTGTGGGCTTCTGCAGAGGAAACTGCTGAGAGAGGAGGTTAGGGAGGCAAGCAAGGGACTGGTGCCATGGTGGCCTAAAGTGCCATGGTGTATATATTGCAGACATTGAGATAGAAGAAATTCAAAATGAAATTTTAAATATGGTTTTCTTTGCTTCCGTGCCCTTGAGAAAACACTGGATATAACCGAGATGGGTCGCTTACGGGGCCCTTCCTGCCCGGCACTGTCCTGGCCCTGAGAAAAGTGCTTATCATATGGGTTCCCTGTAGACTGTAACTGCCCCCGAGGGCAAAGAGATGCAGCTGAATTAACAATGACAGAGGGCAGTAGGGAGCTTAGGGATGAGTTTTAAAGCAGAGGAGTGGTGAATGTGTGTTGCAGGAAAATCACTCTGGCCACCTTACAGAATGGGTACAAAAGGGGTGAGATAAAAGAGGAGGCCGACTGTAAGAAGGCTGTTGCAGAAACACAGGTCAACTTGCTTTCCCCTTCCACTTATATTTCAACCTATTTTTCTAAAAACAGTTTCCCAGGCCCACCCCAAGACCCAGGACATCAGGGCCAGCAAGACGGTAACAGCACCCACTAAGACCAGCCCCTAGACCCGGGGTGAGTGAGGCTGATCTCAGTCCTCAGCGCGTCCTCCATAGCAGCTTAGCTGCTCAGTGTTTGTTGACTTAAACTTGACTTCCATTGATGACATTTCAACTCCTCCAGGTTCTGGCTAATTATCCTCTAAATCCTCCAGGGGGGCCAGGCTCGGTGGCTTACGCCTGTAATCCCAGCACTTCAGGAGACCTAGGTAGGTGGATCATTTGAGGCCAGGAGTTTGAGACCACCCTGGCCAACATGGTGAAACCCCGTCTCTAGTAAAACTAGAAAAATTAGCCAGGCATGTTGGTGTGCACCTGCAATCCTAGCTACTCAGGAGGCTGAGGCAGGAGAATCGCTTGAACCCAGGAGGCAGAGGTTGCAGTGAGCTGAGATTGTCCCACTGCACTCCAGCCTGGGCAGCAGAGTAAGACTCTGTCTCAAGTAAATAAGTAAATAAATAAATCCTCCAGTGGGAGGAGGCAGAGTCTTTTGTTTGTTTTTAACTGTCAAAGGCCAATTTGTCTCCCACTAATACTTCTGTTGCTTTTGGGGTTCATCCAACAGCAGAGCAGAGATCTGGTCTAGCGTTTGACACTACGGGGGTAGCTCACTTTTACTATCTCTCTTTGCCCTCAATTTCTTGCTTGACTGTGTTGAGACTATTTCTCGGGCTCTGTGGGGTGGAAACCAGGATTGGTCATTGAAAATCTCAGTGATTTACAACCTGAGTTGAAGTCCTAACTCCATCACCTAATAACTGGTAACCTTCAGAAAACTTTAAAATGCTACCACACTATCCCTTTCAGAAACTAGACGTATCTACCCAAGATACCAAGATGCATGTATCTACTCAAAACAAATAAAAGCGTAAGTCCACACAAATGCTTTTACATGAATATATGGAGCAGCATTACTCACAATAGCCAAAAAGTGGGAAGAACTCATGAACTGGTGAAAAGATAAATAAAATGTGGGACAACCAAATACTGTTCATCAATAAAAAGGAAGAAAGTACTGATACGTGCTACAACACTGATGAATTGAAAATACTATGCTAAACCAAAGAAGCCAGTCACAAAAGGTCACAATATTCTATGACTCCACTTGTATGAAGTGTCCAGAAAAGGCAAACCAAAGAGAAAGTCGATTAGTGATTACCTGGGGCTGGGGAGTAAAAACCAACAGTGACTGTAATGGGCACAAAGTTTCTTTTTAGGGTAAGAGAAATGTCTTAAAATTAGATTGTATTCATGGAGAAGTTAATGTCCTCTGAAGGCCAAGCACAGTGGCTCAAGCCTGGAATTCCAGCACTGGGAGGCCAAGGTGGGATTACTTGAAGCCAGGAGTTCAAGTCCAGCCTGGGCAATACAGCAAGACCCTGTCTCTAAAAACGTAAAGAAAAGTCCTCCGAAAAGTCCTCCAAGAGGTTGGACATCATCTTGACAGTGACAGTGGAAATTTGAAAGCAGGCTGGCATCCAATGGCAACTTCAGAATTTTCATGAGAATCTTTGAGGAAACTGGTCAAGGGCTTGTCTTAAAGCTGAATTTGATAAGCAGAGCTCTGCTTTCACTTAGGTTATGTTTACCTGCCCCTTCTATTGCTCCAAGCATCTCCTTGGCACCTCCACTGCTACCATCTTGATCAAAACTGAATTTTAAAAAGACCACCTGGAAAGTAATGGGAAGGTTGGAGGTGGGGGCGGGGGAGTGAGGCTCAAAGCCAGGAAGTCAGATAAAAGTATTAGTTTGGATAAGTTCCAGGTCTGAACCGAGACAGCACAATAAGGATGGTAAGAAGACAGGAGGAGACAGGAACAGTGTTGAAGGATTTGACAGGGAGTAACTAATGATACCAAGAGAAAAAGGAAGAGGAAGAGGGAAAGGAAAGGAAGGGAAGGGAAGGGGAGGGCAGGGGAGGGGAGGGGAGGGGAGGGGAGGGAAGGGGAGGGCAGGGGAGGGCAGGGGAGGGGAGGGGAGGGGAGGGGAGGGGAGGGGAAGGGAAGGGAAGGGAAGGGAAGGGAAGGGAAGGGAAGGGAAGGGAAGGGAAGGGAAGGGAAGGGAAGGGAAGGGAAGGGAAGGGAGAAGGGAAGGGAGATGACTATGCACGGCCTCTGTATCCGTCGTTCTGCATCCACAGATTCAACCAACCTCAGTGGAAAATACTCAGAGAAAAACTATAAAAAATAACAATATAGCAATAAAAACATAGAAATAAAAAACAATATGCTATAACAACTTGTTGTATAGTGCTTACATTGTATTAGTATTATAAGTAATCTAGAGGTTATTTAAAGTATATGTGGTCAGGCACAGTGACTCATGCCTGTAATCCCAGCATTTTGGGAGGCCAAAGCAGAAGGATCGCTTGAGACCAGGAGTTCCAGATCAGCTTAGGCAACAGTTAGACCTCATTTCTGCAATAATAATAATAATAATAATAATAATAATAATAATAACATAACCAAAAAACACATATTTTAAATTAGCTGGGCATGGTGGTACATACCTGTATTCCCAGCTACTTGGGAGGCTGAGGTGAGTGGATCACTTGAGCCTGGGAGGTTGTGCCTGCAGTGAGCCATGATCAAACCACTGCACTCTAGCCTGGGCAACAGAGCAAGACCCTGTCTCAAAAAAAAAGTATGTAAGTATATGGGAAAGTGGATGGATGAATGGATGAATGTAATGTATATATGTTTGCATGTGTGTATGTATGTATTTATTACAGACAAAGTCTGGCTCTGTCACCCAGGCCGGAGTGCAGTGGCACAACCATAGCTCACTGCAGCCTTGAACTCCTTGACTCAAGTCATCCTCCTGCCTCAGCCTCCAGAGAAGCCAGGACTACAGGCATGCGCCCCCACACCAGCTAGTTTTCATTATTATTATTATTATTATTATTATTATTATTATTATTATTTTTGTTTTGGTAGAGACAGGGGTCTCGCTATGTTGCCCAGCCTGGTCTCAAACTCCTAGCATCAAGCAATCCTCTGGCCTTGGCTTCCCAAAGTACCGGGGTTACAGGCATAAGTCACTGTGCCAGGTCCAAAGTATACAAGAGGATGTAAATGTGTAGTTATATGCAAATACTTGCCATTTTTTATCACAGACTTGAGCATCTGTGGATTTTGGTGTACAAGAGAAGTCCTACAACCAATCCCCCACACACCCGAGGGATGGCTATACTTTCTCACCAGTTACCATGGGGGATTTGCAGTGCCCTTCTGCCCTGATGATTCTTTCCTCCCCATTGATATTAGACTAGGGCATGTGAATTCTTTTGACTAATGGCATGCGACAGAGATGGCAATGTGCCAGTTTCATTCATAAGCTTTAAGAACCATTTCAAGGTCCAGCTCTGCATCTTTTCCCTCTTCCAATAAGAAAGCATGTCCAATATTTTTTACTCTTTCAGTCAGAATCCTAAAATAAAGAAGGCCCATGGAGCATACGTGACCTGCAGACAGGAGCAGAGCGGCCACCAATCTGGGAGCAACATAAAACAAGGGAAAAAGATAAGCCTGTGCTGGTTTGGGGTACTGAGATTTAGGGGCTCATTTATTACTGCAGCATAACCTATCAAAAGCTGACCAACAGATTCTCTCAGCTATTAATGAAAGAAATAAGGCTGGGAAGAAAAAACAAGAGCTCAAACAAATGTTTCACTTTTTAAAAGTTGTTAAGTTTTCAAATATATCCTCTTGATGGATACCAAGAAGATATAGAATAAGGTTATAGGCTTGTTGTAACTCTTTAGATTATTTGAATGCAGTTATCAGGGGAGTTTAAAGAATATGAGCCTTGAAATGATAGGTCTGGCTATGCTATTCTTCCTGGGAAGTTAAACAAGCCGCAGCTGCCTTGCTTAACATAAATGAGAAGTACTAGATACTTCATGAGGTTTTGCAGTGGTGTGCTAAATCTCGCTTGTACCCGCTGTGAGAGCCAATTGTTAAATTTACAGGAATTTTATGAAGCAGTTGTTAAACACAGTCATCATTACAAATTCAATTACATGAAGTTACAATTAAATTATATTAAAAGCAAAGGTAAATACAGGGCAATCCTCGCTTTACACGGATCCAGGATACACGAATTTCAATTATCGCTGTTTAGTTAAATAATACCAGTCTGCCAACAACGCAGTTCAGATTTTAGTCACCACAGTATATTAGCGGTGAGTGATTGCATAAAGTACAAATTCATCGCTAGCTCTTTGGTCCACAAATCACTTTGTAGGTAATAGATGTACTTCATGATCAGTGACCAATCGCATCTCTTCTTTCAAAGACTGTCAGTGACGGAGCACTGCTCGTCTGTCATTCAGTTCATACAGACAGCAAATTGTGTGGTTGCTTTACCTTCTTGTCCTCCAGTGACAAACCCACATGACATTTGACAAAAGTGGATAGAATCAAAAGAGGGAATTGACCAACAAAGATGAGGGTGAGCAAAGAAATAAAAAGTGACAATGCTGGAAGTAAAATTTGACATAAATGTAAGTGGAATTGTAGAGGAAATAGTTCATTGTAGGAATGTTGACACGCTGCTGTTCTAGAGTCTGTACAGATGCAGCCAGAGGAACTCAGGGAAAGCAAATTTATCAACATAAATGAGCAAAGTGGTTCTGACAAAAAGAATGAAGATAGCCCAAGAGAGGAAGTGATGCTGAAAAAGATTCACGTTAGAGAAATTCTCAGACATATTTCACAACATTCAGAGCACAGAGGATAAAATGCTGGAAGTTGATCCAAACTTGCAAAGGAGTATGACAATTTGCCAAGGTATAAAACAAGTGAATCCTAAGTTATATGATAAGAAGAATGCAAACACCATTTAAACTACTGATACATTTTTTTGCAAAGAAATAAAATGCTTAACTCTCAATGCTTCTCATGTTTCTAATTGGTATACTATATAAATATCAGCTTTACTATTTTTTCATTTCCCTATACATTTACAACCAACAGTAAGAGACTTAGCAATGCTTTAACAAAAAAATAATGTTAAGGGTCATGGAACAATTGTAATTTTTCCCATTGATAAAGATCACATAGTCTCAGCTTGTATAGTCATTTTTATGGTCCCACACTACTGTTCAAAGTAAGGATGAGTTATACTCAAAACATATCACTTTCAAATAATTTCACTATTATCTGTGCTCTTGAAGTTATTTATGTCTATCGTATCTATGTTATATGGTGCAAATCTCTTTCCAGCTCTGTGTTCAGCGACATTGTGCAGATAGTTTGAAATTGTTCTTGGTGGGAGCATTTACACCATGCAAATTGGCAAACACTAGAAATCAGGGCTTGACTTATTGTTTTGTTGATCATCTAGACTTAAGAAAGTGATGGAGAAAATGTTAATGCGGACTAAATTTAAATGTTTATCATACCTATGGTTGTACATTGCTAATAGCAAACAAAATATGGGGGAAAAAGGGAAAGCGTATTCTTCCAGTATTTGAAAATTATTGTCAGATAGAGCAAAGAATTCACTCATGTCATTGTTGAACAAGTGAAGTTCTAACATACGTCTTTGCTGTTTCCTTTTGGTCTTCAATGTAAAAGAAAATAATAAACACTGACATCAAAAGTATACTTGTCGATCGATACCATGAGCAACTTCTTGGCTAAATCAGGTAGTAATCAAGCATTTATTCATAGCCTGATTTTGTCAAATCATGGTAGAATTATAACGTTAAGTTGGAAGAATTATAACCTTAGGCTGGCTGTAAGTATACAAATAGATTATACTATACTATACTATACTATACTATACATCTATCTATATACTTTTAGTATATCTATAGCCAACTTAAGGTTTTACTTAAGTCTATACTTATAAGCATACTTATATGTCTGGAAAACTCAACAAAAGCATTTTGTGAGAAACAATTGGCCATATGGAATTTATAATAAAGATTGTTGTATACTTATTATCATTTATAAATTATGTTCTACCATTCATGTAATTTATAACAAGTTTATATAAATACATATGAATACCCCCTCACGCACCCAGCTAGTTGATGAACATTTGCCAGCACTGCATTTTAGAGAATGTAATTAGGTAGGACATTCACAGCTTTAGAGTCAAACAGGGACTTGAATTTCAGCATTGCTTCTTTCTGTGTTATCTTTGTTTTGTTTTGTTTGTTTTTTGTTTTGTTTTGTTTTGTTTGGAGTCTCGCTCTGTCGCTCAGGCTAGAGTTCAGTGGCACGATCTTGGCTCACTGCAACCTCCACCTCCCAGGTTCAAGCGATTCTCCTGCCTCAGCCTCCCAAGTAGCTGGGATTACAGGCACGTGCCACTATGTCCAGCTGATTTTTTGTATTTTTCAGTAGAGACGGAGTTTCGCCATGTTGGTCAGGCTGGTCTCGAACTTCTGACCTCAGGTGATCCACCCACCTCGGCTTCCCAAAGTGCAGTGCTAGGATTACGGGCATGAGCCACATCGCCTGGCCTCTTTCTGTGTTATCTTAAGTAAACTACTGAGCCTCTCTAAGCCTTTTCTTCTTCTGCAAAATAAAAAAAAATGATTTGTCACAAGAAGGGGTTGTTGTGAGAATAAGCCACATAAAAGGCTGTGGTACAATGGTTGAATGACTATTACTCTTTTCCTCTTATCTTTTCCCTCCACTTCCAGTTGCCAAATCCTCTAAGTTTTATTTCCTTTGCTAGAGACAAAATGATCTACACATTTTCGTACTACATGGCAGGTCTACCTGACAGCAGAGAAATGGATGGATGAATGGATGTCGTCCTTTGATTCCATGATAAACCGGTCAGTCTAAGTAGTAATTTAAGAATTCATGGAGGACTGAAATCCTTTCTCACTTTTTCAAAATCTATAAAAATTAGAAACTGAGCCAGCCAAGTGTGGTGGCTCATGCCTGTAATCCCAGCACTTCGGGAGGCGGAGGAGGGCAGATCACGAGGTCAGGAGATCGAGACCATCTTGGCTAACACGGTGAAACCTCGTCTCTACTAAAAATACAAAAAAAATAGTCGGGCGTGGTGGTGGGCACCTGTCGTCCCAGCTACTTGGGAGGCTGAGGCAACAGAATGGTGTGAACCCAGGAGATGGAGCTTGCAGTGAGCAGAGATCATGCCACTGCCTTCCAGCCTGGGCGACAGAGCGAGATTCCATCTAAAAAAAAAAAAAAAAAAAAAGAAAGAAAGAAAGAAAGAAAAAGAAACTGAGCCAAGTGTGGTTGCTTATGCCTGTAATCCCAGCAACTTGGGAGGCCGAAGTGGGAGGATCACTTGAGCCCATGAGTTTGAGGCTACAGTGAGCTATGATCATGCCACTGGCCTCCAACCTAAGTGACAGAGAGACAGAAACCTCGTCTCTAACAATAAAAATTTAAAAATTAGATGCTCCGACATAGCCTACACTGCTCATATTTCTGCTTTGTTATTTTCTTTAAAGTTATTACGAGACCAGTTAAAAAAAAATTTTTGTTAGGGAACTTCCCCCCCCTGCTGGCCATAATACAACATAGCAATACTATATTGAACGGCATTACTAAACGTCAAACTGAAAATAAACTCGGAATAACTAATCTTGCAAACTGCCTACCCACAGACCAGCTCAGGCCTGAAGACAACTTGTGTTTCATATACATCATATCTAAAATATTTTTTTAAAAAACTTACATGAATTAGTTGCCAACATTTGACGTGCATATTTCTGCGTTTTCTCAAAAAAGTAGACATTGGTGCACATTTGGTCTGCCATCCTACTTGTGTTTCCTGATTCCTTTGGGTGGGGCTTTGACTCTCCACTCAACCAGTCCCCACTCAGTCTCCTTCATCTACTTATGGCATCTACCCAGCCCTTGCTGCTTTTAAGTTTGCAACCCCAGGCTCTCAATTTGCCAATGAGTAAACTGAAGCCCAAACTTGCTCAAAATCATACTACCTATAGTAGTAGTAGCAAAGCAGATAATGAAATTTCGGCCTCCTAAATTCCATTCGACAGATGCTTATTGATTTCACTCATCTATTTAACAAATGTTTTAGTGCTGACTGTGGCCAGGCATATAGCAAATGTCGAAGAAACAGAGTCTGCAGGATTACCTTTGTCTTCAGAGCTTACAGTTAGTGCAAAGAGCAGGTAGGCAATACAAGAAACATGATGAAAGTGATGAAAGAAGGGATAAGGGAACTGTGGCAATGCTGCAGCATAGTTCCTGCTCTTACCTCAGCACCTGTTTCAAGTTCATCATCATCACTGAGAATACAAATATTACTAAGATTTGCTAAATAATGTCCTCAAACCCTAGGGCCCACATTGATTCAACATTTACTGGGCACAAGTGCTAAATATTAGAGAAAAAGTAGTAAATGCTGCATTTACTACATTACTTCTTCCAAGCATGCCCTCTAAAATAGTCACTCATTCATCTCCCTGTTCATCCTGCCTTCGGAATTACCATCTGCAATCAACGTGCTAGGCTAAGAAGGAGCCTAGATCAGTAAGATTCACAGCAGTGTGCAGTAGTTGCTGGGCAAGCCACATCTCTGCAGAAATAGGAATCAGACATACCCTTAAGTAATGGAGATATCGGATTAAAGCTAAACTAAGAGAAGAGCAGAAACTAATCATGACACCACGATTAAACACCCATGACAACCATGATTGGGAAGCAGTACAAGACAAAGCGATTAGTTTTGTGTCTGATTTGTAAAAATTACTCTGAGTCCTTTGAAACCTGGGTTATTTAGTGAAATAGCTGAATACAGATCTGAGGCAGAAAAGGTACAAGGTGAGCCAAAGACATTCTTTTGGACCAGAGAGCAAAGGAATATTCAGACAAATGTGGTGATGTCAAAAAGATTCAGGAGTCTTGAAGATAACTGGTCACTTTAAGCTACTGAATTAAAGCAAAATCCATGAACCCATAGTGATGACAGAAAAACAGAGAGTGAGAGAGCATGTGTACAGGGAGGAAGCCTGTTTTTACAGAAAGATGCCGGGTCATGAATGTATTTAAGAGAAGGAATGATAGAGTTGAAAATCACCATTTTTGCAATCCCCAGTGTAATGGATTCAGACAGCAATCATTAATGCATGCTAAAAACACCGAGTACAATGTTATTGATACTTTCAAAATATCACCCCACCGATGACAGTGGACAGTCATCACTCTTAGTTATAACTAAGTGTCATCCCTGATAGTGGACAACCTGACATGACACAATGACACAACTGCTTTGCTCATGAACACCAAATCAAGGCACTAGAACCACCTTCTACTTTGCAGAAAATAAAAATCAATTAGGACAAATGAACAATCAGACAAATCCAGAATGTACAATATTCTAGCCTGAACTTGTGGCTTACGCCTGTAATCCCAACACTTTGGGAAGCCGAGGTGGGTGGATCATTTGAGGTCAGGAGTTCAAGACCAGCCTGGCCAACATGGTGAAACCCTATCTCTGCCAAAAATACAAAAATTAGTTGGGCATGGTGATGGGTGCCTGTAATCCAAGCAACTCTGGAGGCTGAGGCAGGAGAATCGCTTGAACCCAGAAGGCGGAGGTTGTATTGAGCCAAGATCACACCACTGCACTCCAGTCTGGGTGTCAGAGTGAGACTCCATCTCAAAAAAAAAAAAAAAAAAAAAAAAAAGGATGGTGGATGGATGAGTGACTGTTCTGTTCTGAATTAAAAGTAGTCAGAGACATGCCATAGCCAAACGCAGTAGGTAAATCTTAATTGGTTGGTGGAGTAGGGGGAAAATAGCTACTTGTTTCAAGACATTTTTGAAACAATTGGGAAAATTTGACTACCGACTGAAAACTAGATAAATGTTACAGAATTGTTAACTTTGCTAGATGTTATAAGGTCTCATGGTTTGTTGAAAATGTCATTATTCTTACAGATGCATGCTTAAGTATTTTGGGGCCAAGTATGATTAACCACAAATGGCTCAATTTAAAAACTACACATAAACATACAAAGCTAATAAGGCCAATGTCAGCTAGTGAATCTAGGTGAAGGTTATATGTGTATTCACTGTACTACTCTTTTTTTCTTGTTTGTATTTTTTAATAAAAAAAGAAGTATAGAAATTCTACATGAGAAAAAAAGTTGAGTTCTTTGGATTCTCCAGAGTCGCTGAAGAAACAAGCAATTACTAGAATAAATCTGATCACTTTAAAATTTTGCATTTTGGCATTCAAATGTTTGTGCAGTTTGTAAAACATGTAAAATGCCTATAAATTCAATGCTATAAATTGACGTAGCAAATATCTGTATCTGAAGTTGCTTATATGCACATTAACTATCTGAAAACATACATTTTTATGTTTAAAAACTCTATTTTTCTGAATTACCCAAGCATACTGTAACCATGTATTATATTTACAATGGGATAATATGAAACATTAACATCTGATTTTTCTACTTCAAATAACCACACTTCTAATTAGGTGTCAGTGTAGTTTCTCAATTACCATTAAATAAAAAGTTCACACAAAAATTAACATGAAATGAACCATTGACTTAATAAAAGCTAAAACTATAAAACTCCTAGAAGAAAACAAAGGAGAAAGTCTTTGAAACTTAGTGATAGGCAAAAATGTCTTAGGACACAAAAAGCACAAACCATGAAAGAAAACACTGATAAGATGGACTTCAACAAAATCCAAAACTTTCACTCTTCCTAACACCCTGTTAAGAAACTAAAAGGTAAGTCATTGGCCGGGCGCAATGGCTCACGCCTGTAATCTCAGCACTTTGGGAGGCCTAGGCGGGCGGATCACGAGGTCAAGAAAACGAGACCACCCTGGCCAACATGGTGAAACCCTATCTTTACTAAAAAAAATACACAAATTAGCTGGACGTGGTGGCACGTGCCTGTAATCCCAGCTACTCAGGAGGCTGAGGCAGGAGAATCACTTGAACCTGGGAGACGGAGGTTGCAGTGAGCTGAGATCATGCCACTGTACTCCAGCCTGGGTGACAGAGCGAGACTCTGTCTCAAAAAAAAAAAAAAAAAAGAAACTAAAAGGGTAAGTCACAGACTGGGAGACTATATTGGCAATACAAACCTCTTAACAAACTATTGGTATTCATCCCTCTAACCTAGACTACTTCAGTAACCTCCTACCTGGTCTTCCAACTCCCACCCTGGCCCTGCAATCTATTCTTCATTCAACAGCCAGACTGATCTTTAAATTAGGTCATATTGTTTGCCTGCTTAAAATCATCCCATGGCCTCCTACAATATATGGAATTAAATCTACACTCCAATCTTTGGGAAAAAGCCTGCATGCCCACCCTTATAGTAGCATTTTCTATCTCTTGCCACCCACTCACACACTATGCTCTGGCCATAATGGCCACTTCCTATTTTGCTCATATTAAAAGCTTAACTTGCTGCTCCCTCTGTCAGATATTCTTTCTTTGCATGCCTGATCAGCATTGTCCTTGTCACAGTTCAAGTGTCACCTCACTGAGGCATTCCCTGACATGACCCTTCCAGTCACTCTATCCCCATACCATCTTCTTTACTTACCCTACCTGAACCTTACTTTAGTCTTCTCCCCTGGGAAAAGGTTGGATCCCTAAGAGCGAAAAGGACCTCTGTTTTGTCCATTGGTACATGCACCGCGTATGATGCTTGGAACATAGTAGATGCTTCAAAAGATTTTTTAAATGACTCATGACATACCCACTATATGCGAGGCACTGTGCTTGGTAGTTACTGGCTCAATGGTTTAAATGTGTTGCTCAAAGCCCTTTTTTCGTCCTATTACCCTGTTTTAGAGAAAAAAATGTTATATTCCTAGATCTATTTAAATAGCTGAATGCTGCTTCGTATTTTTTCAAGAGGCTAATTTACTTTCAAGTAAATTGCAAATTCTGAATTTCATCTTTATGTAGGATCAGTGCTTTGGCCTACATGAAAACGTTCATATTATTTTGAACAACTCACCCTCAAAAGAATGGCTAAAACAAAAGAAACAAAAAAATATAATGTGTTAGTGAGGACATAAGGCAACTAGAACTCTCATACACTGCTAATAGGTGTAAATTAACTACTTTGGAATAATGTTTGGCAGTATCTATATACACCATATGTCCTAGTAATGCATGCCTACATATATACCCAAAGGAAATGCATGCGTATGTTCACCAAAAAATATGGACAAAACATTCATGGCAGCTCTATTCACAATAGCCAGGAAGTAGACACTATTCAGGTGTCAAATGTCCATCAACAAAATAGTTCTGTATACACACAAAGGAATACTATACAGCAATGGGCATAAATGAACTACACACAACGTGGATGTATCTTATAAACGTTTAACAAAAAATAGCCAGATGCCAAAGAATGCATTTATGCTGTACTTCAATTACACATTGATAGGGGAAGGCAGAAATTGAAAATATGTATTCTCACTAGTGTGTTCTGGGGGAGCGCTCCTCTAGAAACTTTCCAACTGAGGTTCCTTGAAAGTTAGATCCTTGAATTATGAGGTGTTGGTATTTGAGGACATAAGTTGGCCTATTACAATCACATTCTTTTGAAGTCACATTTTAAATATTAAAAATTCATGTGAATTCCCTATTCTTCATCCACGCATATTGGGCAGAAATTACTTCTCTCAAAAAATATTTGCGGAAACTTAATATTGAAGGAAAATGGGTCAGGGTCATCCTATGGTTGCAGGTACTCTGGGCACATTGCCTCAGACTTCGGTTTTAAAAGAACTGATATAAAGTAGATTAGTTATGGTTAGATATCCTGGTGTGTATCTCAGATTCCAACTCATGGGCAATGTGACTTTGTGCAAGTTCCCTAAACATTCTGCAGCTATGCCCTCATGTGTATGACAAAGATAATAATACCTATCTCACCAGGTGGCTTTGAGAGTTAAATAAGATGATGTCAGTTATTAATAGATACTCAATATTGTTAACGTCTCCCTTCCCTACCCTGTAAGGAGTATTGGGGTGGAAAAAAAGTCAACAAGCTGTTTGCTGCAATATATATATTTTAATTCAAAGTGAATCGACAGTAATACACCATAAATTCTTATTTTGACACTCACCAAAATAGTCACCTGGAAAACCCGCTTTTTGTGACAAAGTACAGAAGGCTTGGTCACATTTAAATCACTGAGAACTAGAGAGAAATACTATCGCAAACCGTAATAGACATTACATCCATAAAATTTTCCCAGTCCTTATTGTAATATTGCACAGTGCAATTGCTACATGGCAAACTAGTGTAGCATAGGAGTAAAAGCAAAAACAAATAAACCAAAGAAAGAAAGCCACAAGTCTAAAATTGTTAAACAATTAACAGTTCAAACTTAGTAATCAAATCTGTATCATTGGATTCATTAAAACAAATCTTCCTACACCTTGCAGTGTATGATTTAACTTTTACTTAACACAGTCCAAGTTTAAAATTAGCAGATTTTTAAAACGAAAATGTTTTGCTAATACAGTAACATATTTAATTAAACACCCTGGAGGAAAAAAAAAAAACTAAATATCAGGATATTTGATTAAAAAAACGCTTTGCAAATTAAAATAGTATGCAAATATGCAACTTGGAAATCATGCAGTGTTTTATTTAAGAAAGCATTAAAACCAAAGAAAACTGGTCAAAATGGTTTTTAAAAGGTATAAATCCAGATTACTTTGTCAATAGCAGAATTTTGAAACTTATTTTAAAATACATTAAAATGCCCATGATTGCAATTTAAAGAGCAGTGTAGTTAACTGGGATATACCTTTATCAAACTTTAATACTGTATTATGACAATGTTGAAGTTTACCATTTATGTCAATTTAACAAGACTGCTTTAAGTCTTGGAAATTAAAGACAAAGAATACAACATTTCAGGGTAGTAAACATGGCCCTAAACAAAAAGAAAACTCTCGGTTTTGTACCTGTTGTGAAACAATCAATCCTTTGCACTTGGTATTTCTGAAACAATGTGTTGCCGGCATTGATTCTTTCCTAAGAAGTGAGCAGATCCTAATCATCTGCTGGAACATATAAATAAAATCAGAAGGCTGTGGAGGGCAGCAAATTTACTTAAATAGTGACTCCATAAATGTGTCATCTGTAAATAATCTTTTAAATTAATCTTAGGCTACTTCTTTTTAAACATGTATTTTTATATATATATATATTTCTATTTGTATAAAATGCATAGAATTAATTACTAAAAACACTGAAACTTGTGGGGAAAATTAAGTCCTTCATTTTCAGTGTGACTAAAAATGTACTGCTGGTTTTTACTTTATGATCTAATACTGTAATTTTTAAAATCAATTTCAGGCACATTTATTTCATTGATGATTATTAAATAAAACACTGCTTGTGTCAATGGAGTAAAGAAAACTTATCCATTATTAGCTTATTGTGAATGCTGTACTAGAGCTGTACTAGTGGTATACAATTCATTTATCAAAGAAACGCTGTAAATCCAAAACATCTAGAGTTTTACACTCAAATGCTTTGTACTGTTTATTCCAGTAAATGCTGTAAGATTATATTCCAGATTTTTAAGGAAAAAAAGTTAAGTCAAGCCTGCAAGATACAGCTTTCTCAAGTGTCTACAATGCCAGTATGAAAATAAAAAATTAAGTTACATTGATACATCCAAGTTTTTTTAATATGCAGTGATGAGCACAAACATTAATAGAGATAAAATACTGATGCAAATAACACACCCCAAAATAACAAATGCAATTATTTTCCACCATTTACAATACAGTAGTTACAATGACACTCCAAACAGAAAAGCAAAGTAAAAAATCAAAACCCCAATTTCTATTCATGTAATTAGACTTATACAGAAATTAGAAGGCTAAATAACAACTAGTTAATCACCTAATTTCACAGCTATCTGAAGTGGCAATCGTTATATAGCAGCTTATCTATGATACATTCAAGATAAATGATACAATTTATTACTTGCCTGTAAGCTAAAACACAGCCTCAATTTAATACCTTTCCTTAAATTCCACCTCTACACTACAATATACTTGAGGTCTATGCAAAAAGTAGCTACCTTTATATAGGAAATGGATGATTAAGTCTTTGGTGCTGTAAAAGCAACTTCATTTAAACAGACATAACCACTACCATCACCACCACCCAAAAAAGAAAAAAGTGGGGCGGGGGGAACTCAACACACTTCCTAGGAAGAAAAAAAGCATGTAATTTCTGTCCCTGATGGAATGTATTAAATAAGCAAACATCACCAACAAGCAAAACAAGTACTGCAATGTAAAAATACTTTAAAAAAAAAACCCTCTCACATGCATAAATCAAAAATTGCACACAAAGAACTCACATCTTTTCAAGCTTCAATAGTAAAAGTTCTGCTACTATTTATTAAATACTGCATGGTTTGCCCAAGCTAAGATAAAACCACATCATGAATCAATGAGCATTTTGCATTTTATTATCTACCCAAAGTCATGCCTACTGTACCTCTAAACATTTTATTAAGTCCAATTATACAGCAAACACTCTCAAAATAAACTTAGATTGTATTGCAGTTTCACTTAATAGTATATAAAATGCTGTGCTGTGACAGTTATCAAATATCCATTAGATACTGAATCAATTTTTCTTAAGCACTACTAACTGCTTGCTTTTCTTGAAGCTAGATCATTCTCAAAAATCAGACAGCAGAATTCAGCTACAGCAAACATGCTGCCCTCTTAATAAGGAAAAAAACAGCTACTACCTGAAATCATACCACACAAAACCAAAAATGAACATTACGCTATCAAAAGGAAACTAAAGAGTAGGTCTGAATTTTAAGTGCTGCAGTCCTCAACATTTATGTATAGGTAATAACATTAACAACCTCAAATATTTAAGGCACTATGTGTGGGAACGGTTTACAATGCAGCTGAGATTATTAGAACAACATTTAAGAGCAAAGTCTAGGCAACATTTTGCCCATGCAAAAGACACATGCAAATGTAAAGAACAATAGCTCAATTTCTTAGGTAAGTGACCCAACATTTATACACTAAGACACGGATAATACAATTCACTTGTATGCTGTAATTCTGACATATGTGCATCTGTTGCTCTAAGTCTGTACACAGAATGGCTTCCCAAATGTGGACGTGTCTTGCACTAGTTAGAAGGCAATTTATAAAAAATAGCAGGAGCAAAACTGGACTTCTGCTCCCATAAGTCACCTGTCTAGAGTTACTACATAAGAAGATAACATGACCAAAGACAAGTTATACCAAATGTGCAAAACACATCAAAAGTGAGTTTTTAAAGCTCAAAGTTGTTTAAATTGCACCCAAGTCTACATGATTCAAAAATAATTTTCTTGTGCCATGGCTAATATTTATTAAATACCATGTTTTTATTTTTAATCAAATGTTTGTATCATTGAGCTTCCCCAATATACTGTTTTTCACATATATGGATACTGGCTGAGTTTTGTTGGACTCAGTGGAAATCCAGTATATGCAGGTGATGCTGCAATGTAAGAATGTGGTGGGAAGATTGGTTTGTACTGAGTCTGATGAATGGTTGGGGATGGTAACAGACGGGGATTTAAGCCCACTGGGACTTGGTGAACTATGCCACTGGGATGGGAGATATTATAAGTTGGATGCTGTAACATAGGTCTTGAGGTACATGGAGAGGCTAAGAGGTGGGCCACTGGTGCAGCACTACTGAGGGTGGCTGATGATGGGTATGGAAGTAGAGTAGGCTGTCCTCCAAGGTGTGTATTTCCAGCCAGGTGGGCATGCACTGCTGTGTGATTGGGACTTCCATGAGAAAGAGTGAATGGATTACTGGTAACACTAGTAGGGATATAAGCTTGCTGTCTTCGATGCCCAAAGTTTCCATTCCACTCTTGATGCCCAGATCCAAAGTGCTGAACCTATCCATAAAGAAAAAAAAAACATATTTTTAAAGATAAAAGGAAAGAAATGGAAATTACAATATACCCTTTGTGATTGATAACTCATAGTGGATCTCTCAGAACTAACTTATACTAAGAATAATTAGAGGAGAGAAAAATACCAATTCCATATATATTAATATTAACATTTTAGTATTTATTACTACATATTATAATATAAACACCACTATTAGTGCTGCCTGTACTACCTTTTACTACCCCCATCACTACTAACAGCTACCATTTGTGGAGCACTTATTATATGTAAAGCTAACATTTACACACACAATATTATTTACTTCTGAAACAACCCATGATATAATTACTATTCCCATTAACTGTGCTCCAAATCAAATTTGTTGAAGAGACTTGGCCAAGGTAATAAATATATAGTACATGGCAAAACCAAGATTTGAATCCCCGTCCAACTCCAGTATCTGTGATCTTTTCTTTTCCCAACTGAAACACAACTGCCAAATATAGCATTGAATAAGATGGAAAGTATTCAGGAAGGTTAATGATGTTCTGAGATAACAGACACACTCTGTTAATATTACCTAAGAGAACCTAAGGACTTAATCTTTCTGAAGAAGGCTACAAGTTCTATGGATAATTTGCTTAATTATCCTATTATTAAGCCAATTACTCTTTAGCCCCTTGGGATAACGAGAAGGGAAAAATTCATTAAGACTACATACAGTTTCAGAAGCTTTCTCCTCCATGTGAAAAATAACTGCTAAATTTGAATCCCAAAGACTCCTACAAATCCACAAATGAACATACCTGACTAAAGTTCAAATGCTGCTGCTGGAATGCTGATGTCAATTTTTGCTGACGAGTACCCACTGCGGAAGGCTGGTTTAATCTTCCAGGGGCAGATCGTCCTTTTATTAATGGCTGGCATATAGAATCTGGCGACGAATAAAATATTGAAGAGTTTATGCTTTTTCCTTTTCAAATAAAAAATTAGCAAAATCTTTAGATATTTCATATAATAGTGATTTGAGAGCCTTAAAATTAAACAAAATGAAAGGAGAGGTCATGGTTTCCAAGCACTGGATAATATTAGAAGATGTCCTCTGTATAATATATAAGGCAGGATCAAGTCAAAATTCGAGATGACTTTTGGCAACTCCATTCTCAGATGTTCCTAAATTAAGACTGTATTTAAAGGACAACCGGAGAAATGGGAGGACTCAACTTACCTGTGTTTGCCATATGCTCATCGGCATTTAAGCCATTTTCTAGTGCCACTGGTGGCACCACAACAGAACAGACAGCTGGCTTGGTTTCTGTGTCGGCAGAGGATAACAGTTCTGTGTTTTCACGAGTGTCCTCCACAAAAGTGCTCTCTGCAAATGGACTATCATGCCCAGAAGAGTCGGATGTCGGAGAGCCATCCACCGTATCACAACCACTTTCTTGCTCTTCATCTGACATACTACAAAAAGAAAGCATTTTTATGAGTGATATTTTTTTCCAACATTAAATCTAATGTTAAGTAATATTCAGGCTCCAGTGAACTGACGAGAATGTTATTCAGTTATTTTATATATAATTACAGCTTTTTCATTGTCCAATAGCACTTTTTCAAAAAATTTCTAGACCCTTAAATTAATTATCTGTTCCAACTGCTAAACCTAATTCTGTTCCATTTCAGGAACATCATTTTGGCATTTTTTTTTTTCTTCTTTCCCTTCCCATTTGATCCTTAGTATCAGCTCATAAAATTCCTCTTTATGAATTCCAGATAATTTCATCAAGACATGACAAAAGAGGCACTGTTCTGAATAATTTAAATGAAATGTACAAGCATACATGCATGTGACTTGGATATTTCAAATTAAATTCTAACATCAGGATATGTGCCTCTTCTGGTAATTTAGGTCCTTGTACCTAACCAGTTATCTGAAAGGTATCCCCACACCTCTGAAGGCCTAGACAGAGCCCCATATTTCTCATCTCTTCCTGACACTCTTTTTTTTTTTTTTTTTTTTTTTTTTTTTTTTTTTTTTTTTTTTTTTTGAGACGGAGTCTCACTCTGTCACCCAGGCTGGAGTGCAGTGGCCAGATCTCAGCTCACTGCAAGCTCTGCCTCCCGGGTTTACACCATTCTCCTGCCTCAGCCTCCGAGTAGTAGCTGGGATTACAGGCGCCCGCCACCTCGCCCGGCTAGTTTTTTGTATTTTTTAGTAGAGACGGGGTTTCACCGTGTTTGCCAGGATGGTCTCGATCTCCTGACCTTGTGATCCACCCGTCTCGGCCTCCCAAAGTGCTGGGATTACAGGCTTGAGCCACCGCGCCCGGCCCCTGACACTCCTGGGCCCTGACAATCTCTCTCTCCTTGGGATTTCTACAGTATTTATCGTCTGTTTCAACCACCCATTCCATACTTAGTTACGAATTTGAAGTATCTCTTTTTATACATATTTTTATTTATATATCTTATATGTATATTTGTTTATACATACTTTACATGTGTATGTATAGTTATGTACATTATCAATTTTCAAACCATGTTATAAGCAACTTTTAAGAAGACATATTAAAATTTCTTTATATTTTCCATAAAGCTTTGGCTATAAGTATGCAATATCATATTTCCTGACTAAGGAAAAGAAGAAGACATGTAAAATTAAAACTTAAAATTTTCCAAATGTTTGCTGCCACTAAAATAAGATTTTATTTCTTTCTTTCCTTCTCCTCCTTCCTTCCTAAGAGACAGGGTCTCACTGTGTTGCCCAGGCTATAGTGTAGTAGTGTGATCATAGCTCACTGCAGCCTCAAATTACAGGGCTCAAATAATCCTCCCACCTCAGCCTCCTGAGTAGCTAGCACTACAGGCAAGCGCCACCACATCCAGCTATTTTTTTTTTTTTATTTTTGGTAAAGGTGGGGTCTCACTATGTTGTCCAGGCTGGTCTCGAACTCTTGGCCTCAAGTGATCCTCCTGCCTTGGCCTCCCAAAGTGCTAGGATTACAAGTGTTGGCCACTGTGCCTTCTAGACTGTGGCTTATCTCTTAATATGTTAGTAAATCATTCTGCTTAGGACAAGCTTACTATTTTAGCCGGCCAAAGGACGGGTAAGCCAGGTTAATATGGATAAAACCATGCAAATCCATCACCAATGGGAGAAAAAAATCACAGTGGATGTTCTGTAGACAGTGGGCCAGTAAGTACTTCATTATGCAAAACATTCCTTTTTAATTTTGCTAAAGTATATGTTTTTCTTCCAAATTTAAATTACAATAGTAGTCTGTGGGGCTGAAATTAAGAATGTAGCTTTTTTACCCTTTCAAAAATAGATTTGGCCAGATGTGGTGGCTCACGCCTGTAATCCTACCACTTTGGGAGGCTGAGGCAGGCAGATGACCTGAGGTAAGGAGTTCAAGACCAGCCTGGCCTGGTGAAACCCCATCTCTACTAAAAATACAAAAAATTAGCCTGGTGTGGTGGCGGGTGCTTGTAATCCCAGCTACATGGGAGGCTGAGGCAGGAGAATCACTTGAACCTGGGGAGGTGGAGGCTGCAGTGAGCCAAGATCATGCCATTGCATTCCAGCCTGGGTGACAGAGCCACACTTCATCTCCTCCCACCCAGCCCCCGGCAAAAAAAGATTATTTAGTTGGGTATGGTGGCTCACGCCTGTAATCCCAGCACTTTGGGAGGCCAAGGTGGGAGCACTGGTTGAGCCCAGGAGTTCAAGACCAGCCTGGGCAACAGGGCAAGATCCCATCTCTACAAAAAAAACTTAAAGATTAGCTGGGCATCGCTGTGCGCACCTGTGGTCCCAGCTACTCAACAGGCTAAGGCAAGAGGATTCCTTGAGCCTGGGAGGCAGAGGTTGCTGTGAGCCGAGATCATGCTATTGCACTCCAGCCTGGGCAACAGAGCAAGACCCTGTCTTAAAAACAAACAAACAAACAAATCTGTGTTTAGAAAAACTGATCTAGTTCAAAAATTGTGTTCAAGATAGAAGTCACTGTGGTAAATCGGCAGGTACTTATTAATTTAACAGAAAGAAATCGTAGGCTTTTTAGTAGACTTACTATTTATTATACACTACTATTGAGATTATTTTACCTATTCGGTCTCTTGCAGGGGGATGGGCTGGACTGCCCTGAGGAGCTGGTACTCAGAGTACTATCAGGACTACTTAATGAACACATCCGATCAATATTCAAAGTGCTCTGGCAAGCTTCACAATCTAGACTACCTTTACATCTAGTGGAAGAGAAAAGGGGAAAACATGAGTCAAATATGAGAAGATACTCTCCAAATAGTCAAAATTTGTATTCTTTAATTAAGGATATGAAACTGTTAAGAATGACCTACATGGACAAAAAGTAAAGTTTACAAATACAGGGAAAATGCTATAATAATGGTGCTAAATACTATTTAGAAAGTTCCCTGTCTAGAACTGGGTTATCTAATTTAAAGGTTTTACTCCAAAGGACATTGACAAACAAGGAATAAGTCACAGAAAGTTGTTTTTCGACACACCAAAGGATGCCACCTATATCCTTTGAGGATGCAGCATTTGGCACTTACTCTCTGAGTGAATGTCTCTGCGAAGTCTCTTCCTCATCAGTGTCACTGCTAATAGTGATGACACTCACTGCAGGACTCGGGGAGTCAGCAATAATGATGGTTTGTCGCTGTTTGTCTGAAACTGATGAATCAGAGTCCTGTCTGACAGATGTTTCACAGCAATTTCTTGCCTCTCCTTCTGAGTTCTGATTGTCCTGTGTTTCTATACAACTTACTTCCTCGACATCTTTCCCATTAATTATCTTTGGAGAAATAAATGCTGAATGTGGGATATTGGTATTCTGTAATGAATTACTCCTGCAACCAAAGGAATAATTTATAATTTCTATAATCAAAATATGTATAATCAGTTGTCTAAGGTATCTTGTTAAACCAAAAAATGCGAACCTTCATTTGTTCGAGTTCATGAATATAACACACCAACAGATCTTGAGTTCTTGTGAAATATAAAATAGCTCTAGAAATATCCATGTAGATTGCATTTACATACATTTAAATAGTCACTTTTTGGTAAATGTGCTATCTGAATGTCCACAATTGCTACATTACAGGTAGATAATAAATCAAAAGGGCAATAAAGACAATCTTACCAACTGAAAGCATTTATTTCCTCTCTTCCTGGCTCCCATTCCATTAGTTTTACCAAAATACCTCTGAGAAATCGAGAAGGGAGCTGGCTTAGTGTTTGTAATAAAGGTATAAAAGAGGTCATTTTGAATACAACAGAGTGACCCTTTAGTGTACATGCAAAATTCATTTTAAAGATTCTCAAAATGCAGAGGAAAGTTAAAGCACCAATACCAACCTGTTCTGGCACTGTTTATTTTTCTTGGTAGTGGTAGGTTGAGGCCAGACAACATGTGCAATCCCCACACTAACTGGCTGAGGGGCAGATAAAGTTATCTGATTGGTCAGAAGAGGCTGCGGCATCACTGAGTTATAATGATTGCTGCATGAAATCATCTTCCTAGGGAGAAGTTCAGAACAATGTTTTTAATCAAGACCTTTCTTTAATCAAGATCTAGTCTGCAAACTATTCATAAAGTACTTTTGTTTTCAGCTTACCCCCAGTCTCCAAGCCTGTGTGAACCAGCCACACTCTCAGAAGTTAGTGTAGTAGTAGCAGGAGCCAGGGGTGTCACCTGTTGCCAGGCAGGCACCAGCATCTGCTGTGTTCTACCAGACCACGTCTGCTTGCAGCAAAGGAAAACAATAGAAAATAACAAGTTATAAATAACTTTACCATATCCTAAACTCAAAACTATCTAAAGTAACAGCTAACAATTATAAACATTAAAGTCCATAACCTACAAAATGGATTAAATCCCTATCCAGGTCATTTTCATTATTTCCCAACAGCACAAGCTGATATATGGCAAGGAATGAATTATTTACCAACCTGAGAAAGAACTCCTGGTCGGATCTGTAGTGGCTGCACAGCTGGGGCCTGAGTTACAAGTGGAACTGTATTATCTACCCTTATTGAATAACTAGTAGGTTTACCATGTGTTGCAGGAATACCTGTGAAACAGAATAGTTATCAAATAAAAGAAAAAAATCTTCCTCTTATTTAACTTATACAATTATTTTAAATGTCAAGAACTGCTTAAATTCTGACAGTTTTTTTTTTTTTTTTTTTTTTTTGAGACAGGGCCTTGCTCTGTTGCCCAGACTGGAGCACAGTGGCATGATCCATACTGTGGCCTCAATCTCGTGGACTTGTGGATCCTCCCACCTCAACCTGAGTAGCTGGGACCACAGGCGTACACCATGCCCAGTTCATCTGTTTAATTTCTGGTAGAGACAGGGTCTATGTTGCCCAGGCTGGTCTTGCACTTCCGGGCTCAAGAGATCCTCCTACCTCGGCCTCTCAAATTTCTGGTATCACATGCATAAGCCGCCACACCCAGCCTTGATTGTGGGGTTATAATGCCATTCTCTGCATAAAATTTTCATAACACTAACTGAGCAATCCATTAGGAAAATGATGTACTCCTTGTCTATCTTGTGATATACATCATTCCAAAAATTATTATAAAGCTCCCCTTTCTGTTTCAAAATGCATACTACAAAGTTGAACCATTTAATTTTCTTGAAACTTCTTTCCAAAGTTTGCTATTGAAGCTTTATTTTCCTTTTTAAATAGTTCAGTCACCATGATAAAGAACATGGAAAGAAGAATCTGGTTTAGTATGCTGACAACCTAGCAGGTAAAGGTTCTTCTTTTCATACAAACTTTTAGCTATGCTTAGTATCTTCTTCTTTAAAACTGTGATAGAATCTTATGCTCTTGTCACCAAAACAGAAATACATCACAACTTCATAATTTAATGGACATAATGGTTCACATAATGGATGAAAATTCAGGGATGGCACACTCATTTCAGCCTCCAAAGGAAAGGCAAAACTAACCTATTTACCTAATTTGATGATTAAAACTAAGGTTTCCCCAATGTGGCTTAATTGACTAGTATTCTTAGCAGAGAGCTGCTGGAACTCCAGAACAAACATGCTACCATTTTGCTTGCCCACTAGGAAAATTAGAAAGCAGGATTACCAGACATGTTAATCCTGTTAATGTTACTATAATGTTAATATAGCTGTTTGATTCACTGCAAAGCACCTTGCAAATATTAAGTCTTATAATACTGAACTCTGAGACAGCAAAGTAGTATCACATTCCAACTTACAGTTTTGACAAGATTTTAGGGGCATCCCCGAAGATCAGAAATTACATTAATGAAAATAATTTGACCACTTCATAATTCCACTTTATTATAGCAGTTACTTTCAACATGGGCTTGCAGATTATTTAAATATAATGTAATCAATTTGGGGATAAATGTGATGTTGAGTCTTTCTCTTCAGGCATAAGAGAAAAATACTACAATTGTTTTCTTTCTCTATTGTAAAACAACCTCATATTTTCTATTTCACAGATGTAAGTGTTAATCCTAAAGAGAATGTCCATTTTAGCCTGTTTATTTTCTTCACTGAGACTATTATCTTACTACCAGGTTATTCTACTCTCTGTGCTCCACCTAAAGAGCCAGGTATGAGTCAAGTTTAATAAAAATCTTCTTACTTCTGCTAAAAAGCCTGTCTTGATCATCCAATTCTCCAAGACATGGAATATCAGCACACTCAGGCAGTGTAGATATATTGCAATATATAGACAATCTCTTCAAGAAAAAAAAAAAAAAATCTCTTCACTTTGACAAGGATGAACAGACAGAGCAAATTTCCAAATCTCAACAAAAATCTCATTTCCTGTAAATTCTCTCCACAAGCAATGCCTTAAGATGAGAAGAATTCTCCTATATACTCTCTCCACAGGAGATCTAATTTTTGATCAAATTCAATAGTGGGATAAGATCTCAATTTTTGTATAGTTTAGGTTAGCTGAAACTTTATCTTTGATTATATTTGCTTTAATACTTGGAGAACAAGGCATTAAAAGCTTATGAATATTATTTTAGTATAACAGGAAAGAATTTTGCTGGAATATATTTTACTCTAATATTGTCATCTAGAGGGGATGAATACCTAACTTTTCAGGTCACTAAATAATTTTAAAAGCTTGTTTAATAAATAAAACATTCAGATATGTTAAATAAAAGCTTAGCTGATTTTTAAAAATAAGCTTACTTTTTAAAATAAGCACAGTCTTATGGATATAGTATTTATATGCCTATACTTACATATTATAATATCTAAAATATATTAAATGCATTACCTAAACATGATAGCGTCAAAGTAAAATTTTTAAGTCAAGGTGATAAAGTTTATTTTAAAATATAAACCACAATGGTACCATAATTACTATCCCCAATAGCTGCCCAATAATTATTTTAAAATGTTTCTTGAAAATGCAACGGCACATTCTGAAGGGAAGAGATAAATGACGGGGAGGGGCAAGAAGCCCAATGCTGAAATTTTCTACATTACAATTTCTACATAACATCTACCCGTCCGATACTAAGACTGATTAGAGGGAGTGCTTTCATTTCTAAGGCAGACACTCTACTAAGATGAGAAACAACATATTTATAGAGCCTGCCTGGCCTGTTGCTGCAACTGCACCTGTTATATAAGCTAAAACATATTGTGCTTCTTCTCACTAGTAATTCTAATTCAAAAGTGCTGTTCATGACATTTAGTGGGTTAATGAGTCTGTGATAGTAATTCTTTTCTTTCAATTATCCCATATTATAAACCACTGATATAGTTGTTACTTTATGTACAAAAAGGTTTCTAACTTTTCATCAATTATAAGCCATATAAAAAGACGAAAGATTTTTCTAACCTCATTCAAATGTTTTAAGAATGATGCTCAATGCTGTTTAGAAACGTGTCTCAGAAGTCTCTTAAGTTTTTGCCACAGAAGCTAGGCTCTGAAAAAAAAACCTACTATTCCAAATCTTCGTGAAATATACCACAGTATAAGTGGTGACCCTAAAACTGATTTTGGTACATGGGAGGGATTACTAGAACCAAAGAACATATTTGTTAGTGTAGATTATAAATTTAAGTGAAAATGCATTTGTCAAGGTAACGCCAAGTGATAAGTGATTAAAAAACATATTTTTAAAAAGCACCAATCTTGCATGCTGAAGTATTTAGAAGTAGTGTCATAAAATCTACCATTTAATTTCAAATAGTACATGTATGTGCACTACGTAAGTAGGTAGGTAGATTGATGATGCAAATATGGTAAAATATTAATACCTGTTGAATCTAGGGTAGAAAACATATTATTCTTTCAATTTTTCTGTATGTTTGAAATTCTTATAATAAACACTTGGGGGAAAAAACTGAAAAACACAACAGCATCACACTGTTAGCATCTATTATTGCTAACACTATAATGATGTGGGCATTTTTATTACCGGAAAGTAATAAAAATGTCACTGTTACAGATACTCACAGACCACCACTGTGACCACTGGGTCACAATTTCACCTTCAGAGTCAACAATGAAAATAAAGCTACCCTGATAGAACAACAGTAACTGAAGATCTGACCTGTTTTCACATCTCTTATTACCAGCAAATCAAGTCAACAAACATATTCTTGGTTCTTTATTTGGTACTGTGGGAAATATTAAAACAAAAAAAAGTTTTAGAGTTGCTTGAATGCTTAAAATTAAAAAATCAGAGGACGGGTGCAGTGGCTAATGACTGTAATCCCAGCACTATGAGAGGCTGAGGTGGGCAGATCACCTGAGGTCAGGAGTTCGAGACCAACCTGGCCAACATGGTGAAACCCTGTACATACTAAAAATACAAAAATTAGCCAGGCATGGTGGTGCATACCTGTAATCCCAGCTACTCAGGAGGCTGAGGCATGAGAATCATCTGAACTCAGGAGGTAGAGGTTGCAGTGAGCCAATATCGTGCTACTGCACTCCAGCTTGGGCAACAGAGCAAGACACTGTCTCAAAAAAAGACACACTTAAAAGAAAAAAAAAAAATCAAATAATCCTTCAGAATCAAAATATATTAGAGTTGGAAATGGCCAATATATTATCTATTCAGTCTATTTCCTTTTACTAAGGCTGAAATAAATAAACAGGCTAGTCTACAATGATACAGTAAAAAGGGGAAACAGAATTAGATTCCTGGTGTCCTGACTTAGCACCAACTGTTCTCATTTACTCTGTACAGTATCACCATTAAGTTGGACATGTTGGTTTAGGGCCCCATCTGTAATTGACCTCTTGCATTAACTAGATGTTAAAGCTTAGCAAGGACAAAATCTCAGGAAAGGACTTAGGAAGTAGGGTTTTAGTCCAGTTATTCCAGTAGTGAGGTTTGATGCTATGATTCTCTAGGAACCATTAAGAGATTTCCTAGTTTAAGAATGTATAGCCAGTCAGGCACGGTGGCTCACGCCTGTTATCCCAACACGTGGGAGGCTGAGGCAGGTGGATCACCTGAGGTCAGGAGTTCAAGACCAGCCTGACTAACATGGAAAAACCCAGTCTCTACTAAAAATACAAAATTAGCCAGGCGTGGTGGCACATGCCTGTAACCCCAGCTTTCCAGCTCCTCGGGAGGCTGAGGCAGAATTGCTTGAACCCGGGAGACGGAGGTTGCAGGCTGCAGGGAGGCAGAGGTTGCAGGTTGCGGTGAGCCGAGATCGCGCCATTGCACTCCTGCCTGGGCAACAAGAGCGAAACTCCATCTCAAAAAAAAAAAAATAAGAAAAAAAAGAATGTATAGCCTCTTCAAAGGTATTCTGTCAACCATTCCACTTGAGGATTTAATTGGCTATTTTTATTTAATGAAGGGACATTAATTTAATTGAAATCAATCCATTATTTATTACCTAAGCTATCAATAAAGACTATAGTATTTTGGGACAAAACTCTTTTGACCAAAATTTTAAATAACTGAGCTGTCAGTCACTTTAATGTTTGGTATTGGTAGACAAATGTCTAAAACAGTGATACCCAGCATAGGCCAACTTGTAGCTTTCCAAGTTCAATCTTTCCTATTAAGGTATTTTATCATTTTACACTCTACAGGAAATACAATTGTCATATGACCCATTTTGTTAGTGATGACTGTAATGGAGTTCCAGTCAAGAAATGAGTGTCACTGGTCTAAAGGCTTATTGAACAGCTTAAATATTTTTTTTTTTGAGACAGAGTCTCACTCTGTCACCCAGGCTGGAGCGCAGTGGCACAATCTCGGCTCTCTGCAACCTCCACTTTCCAGCTTCAACCTCCACTTCCCAGCTTCAGCCTCCCGAGTAGCTGGGACCACAGGCGCACACCACCTTGCCCAGCTAATTTTTTGTATTTTTAGGAAAGCCGGGGTTTCACCATGTTGGCCAGGCTGGTCTCAAACTCCTGGCCTCAAGTAATCCGCCCGCCTCAGCCTCCCAAAGTGCTGGGATTACAGGCGAGAGACACTGAGCTTGGTCTGAACAGGTTAAATCAAATTCAAATGTAGCACTAAATGCAGCAAAAATTATACAATATATTTAATGAATAGATTCCTAAGCTTATTTTAAAATAATGCATGCCTAGATTCAAAGCAAAATTTAAATAAAAGAATACCTTGAATAGCTGGGGGACAGATAATCAATGTCTGCTGAAAAGCATCACCACAACCAAACTGAGCAGTTCCTGCCTGCAGAGGTATTCCATGGTGCACAACTGAATGAGCGGATGTGGTCAATGCCTGAAACAATCAGCACATTATACAGAGCACATTAGACAGAGCAGTCTTCTAAATGAAATACACATGCTGTATAAATAGAATTCAAACACATTTCTTAAGATCATAATTCTACAATTAAAATGTGCCCAGAGCCAGGCACAGTGGTTCACGCCTGTAATCACAGCACTTTGGGAGGCTGAGGCAGGCAGACCATGAGGTCAGGAGATGGAGACCATCCTGGCTAACACAGTGAAACCCCGTCTCTACTAAAAGTACGAAAAATTAGCCGGGCGCGGTGGCAGGTGCCTGTAGTCCCAGCTACTCAGGAGGCTGAGGCAGGAGAATGGCATGACCCCAGGAGGCGGAGCTTGCAGTGAGCTGGGATTGCGCCACTGCACTCCAGCCTGAGACACAGCGAGACTCTGTCTCAGGGAAAAAAAAAAAAAAAAAGTACCCAGAAAATGAGAACAAAAACAAGCTGCCAAAATTAAAATTTAAAAACTGATTCTACTGACCTCTACTTTTGGTAGAGTTATGGCACAGAAGGGCAGATGGAAGATACTTAGAGAATGAAGAGAGGAATGGAAAAAAAATGAATTTGAGTAGATATGTTCCAATTGTTATACCTCGAAATTTTAAGAGATTTGGTAAAACAGATATAGTAAGACCTCACTAGCACTGTACATTCTAACTGACACCAAACTTCTGTATATATCAAAAGTAAAATAAGCAATCATTAAAAAAAGACCCTAAGTTATTAATTACTACACATTCTTACCTGACTTCTTAATGTTCCAATTTTAGTAAAATTTGCAGTCAGTGTAGCAGTACTGCTTGAAGCAACTGGTCTTAAAAGTGAAGTTTTGTTGTGATTATTTGTGTCACATAAATTTAGGTGGGACTTACAAATATCCATAATATGAAAACAGGACTTTACGCTGTAAAACAAAAGTGAAGGTATTATAGTATTATTCTAAATGCTTAGTTTTAAATTGAGGTACATTGACAAAATAAAAAAATGATTCCTAAAAGAAAAAAATCCTATGATTTGCACTTAATCTGCTTCTTTCCAGTAATATTTCTAACAGGAAATCTTACCAGAAAAGATTAAGTTTCAAAGCAAGTAAAAGTATACATTCTGCAGTATTTTTCTTCAAACAGTAAAACCATAGTAAGCATTTTTGGTTAGTATGCAATAATTTTACGACCCCCTACGCGAAAAATTTTTTCCTAAATTTCTAGATCTCCACACCACTAAATTAACAGTACCAAAGAGTTGCTATCGTGTTACTTTCAAAGTGACTGTATATGAAAAACATTAGGACATTTTAAGTGTTTGAGGGGAAAAATCTAACTGGGTTGTAGAAAAATGTAAATTTTAAGAACAATTTACAATGATAAACATTGGGTTCATTCCTATGCCTTCTTCATTTTGTCTTTTTAAATACTGAAGGAAGCTGTTTTAAGTCACTTAAATTTACTCCCTTCATCTCCCAAAATATGTCTGAGGCTCAAAGAATTTGTAAGATTTGGCCGGGTGCAGTGGTTCACACCTGTAGTCCCAGCACTTTGGGAGGCCAAGGTGGGTGGATCACTTGAGCCCAGGAGTTCAAGACCAACCTGGGAGACATGGTGAAACCCTATCTCTACAAAAAATTAGCCAGGCACGGTGGCGCATGCCTGTAATCCCAGCTACTCATGAGGCTGTGGTGGTGAGAGGAGCACTTGAGCCTCTGAGGCAGAGGCTGTAGTGAGCAAAGATTGTGCCACTGCACTCCAGCCTGGGCAACTGACAGAGCAAGACCCTGTCTCCAAAACAAACAAACAAACAAAGAAAATACAAAGAATTTGTAATATTACAGGCCTTTGGAATGTTAGTATATATTCTTCCCTACCAACCTATAATCTACTGACCCATGAAAAACCTCCTTTCCTTCACAATGCAGGAGAAAAAGAGGAAAAAGGAAAGCAAAAGTTGTGGGGAAAAAAAAGTAAAATGGAAGTTGTAGGACTCAAAATATGATAGAATCTACGGTCTGGGAAAACTGAAATGTGACCTGAAAGAGAAAACTGTTAGCATTTCCTTTTATATATGCCTGGTTATTAAGATAAGAAAGTCATGTATAATAAAAACAAAACCACTCAGTCTTATTTTTAGTATCGCATTTTGGAGAAGGAACACTGGACTGCAATTCAGACTTCAGTTCTAGTTCCGGACAGTTACTGGTGTATATGAACTTGGTCAAGTTAGCTTAGCCTCTTTTTACTCAGGTTACTTGTATTTAATGAAGAAAAGTAATTTCTCTGATGCAGTGATTTTCTATAGACTTATTATGTTTTTAGAAACACTTTAAAAGATCTTAAAGTAACATACTGGTTGCTATGAGGGAAATCTAGAAGATGTTTCATATTAACAAAAGGATGGTTCAGGGTCTCAGCTGGAGTAATTCTTAAATCTGCATCAATCAGCAACATTTTCTTCAACAGACTAACAAATTCTCTTCTATCAGCTTTCTCAGCCAAAAGATCACTTCCTTCCAAATCCATCACTGTGTTCACCTAAGAAATCAAAATTTCAAGCCATCAAGTAAAAATAAGCCAGAGAGAGTAGTATAAATTCCACAGTCAAAAAAGAAAACAAAAATCACAACACAGGAGAGGAGAGGGAACTACGATTATCTTAAAACAAAGAAGAACAATTAATACTAAATCCTCAAAATGTGTTGAGGTACCAAATAGGATTCAAAGCATAAAAGAAGATTTTAAAACTTAAACAAATATCCATTTCTAGCGAAATATAGGGAAAAGAAATCTGTTGGCTAGGATTTTTCCTTTCAAAGCAAACATTTTTTTACTAAAGAACGAATAGGTAAATTAAAATTTTCAGAATGACAAATGCAATTTAGTTCCTGAAAGGTTGAAAATAGAATCAGTTTCATTTGAAAAACATAAAAACAGCATGGACTCTGTAGTCATTTAAAAACTGAGTAACATGTTTTGGGCCCCTTGGCATTCAGGTCTACCGTCTAAGCATACCAGATTAACAAATGTGGCTATGGTACTCACATGCGCTATGTCATCCAGACTGTTGAAAATGTATTTTCTGGCTTCTTTAGACTTCATTCCTGTCTCTGCCTCATGCTCTTCCAATGTCTTATTGCATATATCAAAGGGAAAAAAGAATACATTATTATCCACAATATGCAAATTTCTTTAATCCTGGCACATTTAGTCTAATATATTAAATATTCTAAGACAAATAGTAATTTCAAAAGAGAAAGTATCAAAACGTATTTTTTTAAAGTATACACAAAAAAAAATGAGAGGTGCTTGGTTCAGGCCAAGAAAAAAATTACAAATGTAACAAACCCCATAAAGAAAATAACTAGGCCTGGCATGGTGGTTCACACCTGTAATCCCAGCACTTTGAGAGGCCGAGGTGGGTGGTTCACGAGGTCAAGAGATCGAGACCATCCTGGTCAACATGGTGAAACCCCATCTCTACTAAAAATACAAAAATTAGCCGGGTGCAGTGGCATATGCCTGTAGTCCCAGCTACTTGGGAGGCTGAGGCAGGAGAATCACTTGAACCCGTGAGGCGGAGGTTGCAGTGATCTGAGATCACGCCACTGCACTCCAGCCTGGCGACAGAGGGAGATTCTGTCTCAAAAAAAAAATAACTGTTTATGAAGTTAATTATTGAGGATTTACTGATTCCCCCAAAAATCCTAGCACACTTGGGATATGTAGTAAGAGGTCAGATTCAATCCCTGTCCTATAAAGTGTAATAATGTAGAAATGAGAAGATAAACACACAACACAAATATAGTTATACACATAAATGTTTTTTAAAATTTAAGATGAATTAATAATTATGTTGTGGAATTAGAGAGTAAGTGAAGTTATTCTAAGAGGACTTTCTTCTTAAAGAATAAAGGGGGCTGGGCACAGTGGCTCACACCTGTAATCTCAGCACTTTGGGAGGCCAACGTGGGCAGATCAAAAGGTCAGGAGTTCAAGACCAGCCTGGCCAATACGGTGAAACCCTGTCTCTACTAAAAATACAAAAATTAGCCGGGCATGGTGGCGGGCACCTGTAAACCCAGCTACTTGGGAGGCTGAGTTAGGAGAATCGCTTGAACCTGGGAGGCAGAGGTTGCAGTGAGCCAAGATCGCGCCACTGCGCTCCAGCCTGGGCAAGAGAGCAAGACTCCGTCTCAAAAAAAAAAAAGAGAGAGAGAGAGAAGGACAGGGCCAGGCATGGTGGTTCACGCCTGTAATCCCAGCACTTTGGGAGGCGGAGGCGGGCGGTTCTCTTGAGGTCAGGAGTTCAAGACCAGCCTGGCCAACACAGCGAAACCCTGTCTCTACTAAAAATATAAAAATTAGCTGGGCGTGTGGTGCAAGTTTGTAGTCCCAGCTACTTGGGAGGCTGAGGCAGGCGAATCGCTTTAACCCAGGAGGCAGAGGTTGCAGTGAGCCAAGTTGGCACCACTGCACTCCAGCCTGGGCGAGAGAGAGAAACTCTATCTCAAAAAATAAAAACGAAAAAAAAAATTGATAAAAATAAAATAAAGAAGGGCCAAAAATGAAAATTCAAAAGAAGGAAGTAATTTAGTAAAATGTAAATAGATATGGAAGGTATTATCCATGCATATGAGGCATCTTAGAAAACTAGTCTTCTAAATATTCTATTTTTTAATGAATTACCTTTAATCTCCAACCAGAATGAGACATATCTGTTTCTTTGCAAAAAAATCTTGTGGATTTAGTACCCACATTTAACAACTGTTCTCCTGGTAAACCTTGAGTCTGAGAAATGTAGCGAATCTGAAAAATAATTTACAGAACAGAATAGTTTATTCTTTCATGTGACAGAACACTTAAGTCAGACACCAGGCTGTATGTTAGGTCAGGTATGAAAATACATAGTCTATGCCCTCAAGAAATGCATTGTCCAGTGGAAAACATACATGGAAAAAATTATAATACAGAATTATAGGTATCATAATAAAAGCATGCTTGACAGACAGAAAAGGCATACCTAAAGTAATTGTGATCAGGTAAAGTACTAGAAGAGGTGGTCCTCAAGTTTGGTGTTAAAAGAAAAATAACAGGAGTTTGCACTGGAAGGGTAGGGGGGAAAACTATGCTAAGGTTATAGTATGTGCAAATATGGAAAATCAAGAGAGAATACCCTCACATTCAAACACTGAAAGTACAGAGGGTCACTAACAGAGAATGCTAAGAGATGAAATTGAACTAGCAGGTAAAGGGCTTTATCAGCAAATTAAGAAATTTGGACTAGATGCCAGGAGGTAATAATGGGAAACCACTGGACAAATTTCAGCAGGAAATTGACAGCTTACATTTTAAAGTAATGTCTGACAATGGGTGAGGGGATAAGGCCAGAGAAGAGATGAAGAGGGTCTGAACTGAGAGACTGAATGGGAATAGAGAGAAAGGAATGAATTCAAAAGAGATTTAGATTGATAAAGACCGGGTGAATTACTATGGTGGGAGTTTGGAGGGAATACTTTTTTGAGACACTGATATATACACAGCTGTGTCTCTAGGGGAAGAGGCATGGTAGCTGATGGGCTCTCCCAAGGGTGATACTAAAAAACTCCAGCTTCAGGGCTTCTGAACTTAATATTTCTGTTTGAAATATTCTTTCCTCAGATATCTGTATGGCTCTCTTGCTTCCTTCAGCTCTTGGTTCAAATGTTCCCTTACTGACCAGGCCTTCCATGACCCATCAATAAATAACAGCAAACTCTGCCCTTCTCAGTACCTCACCCACCATCCTCCTGGCTATATTTTTCTCCACTGTGCTTTTCATTATCTAATATTCTATACATTTATTTTCCATTTTCTTACCTCTCCATGAGACTCTTAAGTTCCATGAACAGAAGGACTTTTCTGTTTACTTACATACCCCCAGAGCCCATGAAAGTGCCTGGTACACAGTAGGCCCTCAAATATTGATTCCCCCACTTAATGAGTGGGAAACATGGGGGATAAACAGGGGCTCAGAAAAGAGAGAGATCTCTGGGGGCTAAAATTGTTTTTCCATCCTTCCTTCTTACTAAAACTTGACTCCCCTAACCTGTATGAGAATAAATGCAAAGACTTTTTTTTTAAACCTCAAAGACTCTGCTCCATCAATTAGTCCATCCTCTTCTGCATCTTCTATTTCTTCCTCCCTCTGAGCTCTCTCCCAACCAAATACAAAAATGTTCAATATCTTCTATCCTAAAAAAAAAAAAAGTAAACCTCCCTTAACTACTTAACTCTCTCGTCTCACCCTTAAAATAGTAGCCTATATTATTTCACTTCCCATTCACACTTCAACACACTGCAATCTGAATTTTACTCTCATCACCCTCATGATATGGTACTAAGATAAGTAATGGCCTGTTAGTAACAGACACGTTTAATAATCACATATAAATCCTTATTTTGATACTAATGGCTACTACCATTTTACATAAAAACCATTCATTCAGTTTCCACGACACCACTCTTTTCTGGGTCTCTTTCTACTTCCTGATAGTCTTTCACTGTGTTCCCCTGTTTGTTCTTTATATGACACTGCTTTCCAGAGTCTTGTCTTTTTTCCCTCTACAAGTCATAAGTGCCCACAATTTTATCTCTAAATCTGTGTCTCAATCTTTGGCTCTAGCTCTGGAGCTCCAGACCCAACCACTTTTTGAAACTTGCGACCTGGGTGACTCTAGTACCTCCAACTGAATATATCCTAAACTGATTTGCCCCCAGATCTGCTAATCCTTATGTATTTTCCTCCTGTGGTTAATAGCAACACCACCCACTCAAATCAGAAACCTGAAATTGATGCCCTATACCTCTTCCTCATCATGCTCCCCTAACATCCAAAAGCCTAACAATTTTACTTCATTAACATTTTTCACAACTGTCCCCTCCTCTCCATCCCTACCTCAGATCCTCTTCAATTCTGAGTTATACAATTTCACAAGCCTCCTGATTATTCTACCTGCCTCCAGTCTCTCCTAATGTCCTTACCCGCTCACCCCCAATTCATTATTGACACTACTGCCAGACATCCTGGCAAAATGTGCATCTGTTAGTCACTTGTATAAAATTACTTAATAACCCTTTACTGACTAGAGCAAGCTTGTCCAACCAGCAGCCCTGGCCCAGGGGCTGCATGAGGGCCAATACAAATTCGTAAACTTTCTTAAAACATTATGAGATTTTTTTGTGATTTTTTTTTTTTAAGCTCATCAGCTATCATTAATTTTAGTGTATTTTATGTGTGGTCCAAGACAATTTTTCTTCTTCCAATGTGGCCCAGGGAAGCCAAAAGGCTGGACACCCCTGACCTAGAGGGTCAATTCCAGACCTCTAACCCTAGCAAACAAGCCCTCCAACTATATATATTCCCTGTCCTTTTATATTCTCCTGGTACTTCAGCACCATCTGGCACCATGTCGAACCACATGGGCCAGTTTCTCTTTCCTATATTGTTCTCAAACTCCTATTTATCCAACATACATATTCCCCCTTTCACCAAATTCACAGGACAAACTTTTACTATTCCTTCTTCAAGACTCAGCTGAAGAAACTTCTCCTCTATAAAGCCATCACTGATGATGTCAAGCAGAGGTAATTACTCTATTCTGTGCTATCATCACACCTAGAACATGCATTTATAATTATTATAACTATATTACAATTTTTTACATGTCTGTTTTCCCTACTAGATTGTATGCCTTCCAATAAGTCTGTTTTATTCACATTTGTATCCCCAATTTTATAAAAAATGACAACGAAAACTTCCACATTATAAACTGGCTTCATTTCATTAAAGTGCTGCTCTTTCTCCCCACCTCCCACCCACTAAGTAGCTAAATTCCTTATTTCAAGGAAACAGGAAAATGGAAGGAAAAAGTACTAAGAGTTTCCTGCCCAGATGCTGCATCAGACAGAAAAGCCATCAACAATTCAATTTCAATAAACAGAGCATCTATTATGTGCTAGATGCTAAAGACATGTAGATAAATAAAATATGGTGGCAATCTTCAAAAGCACAATTCGGTAGAACAGATAAATGTTTAAGCATGTAATCTGCAATTAAGCTAATAAGCCATTGTGAAGAAGAAAACAAAGTGCTGAAAAAGCAAAGAGAATAGAGCAATTAATGTACCTCAGGAGTTAAGATGGCTCTGTAAAACAAAAACAAACAAACAAAAAAAGTGGCCAGTGAAACTCTGAGTTTATTACTTGTCATAATGCCCGCCCAGTCATTTGAAGAGAAAAATATTCCATCTAGAACCCCTAATATATACATATGTTTGCCTTCCTCCATCTCCAGTGAATGAAGAATGGGAATCTGACACATAATTCTAAACTGGCCTCATGAACTCAACTACAAAAAAACTAAGTCAATCAGATTAACTATGTCAGAAATGTGAACTAAGAAATATCAATGACTCTTGGGGGATGAGCTAAAGGGTTATAGGTAGAGCTGGAGTTTTATGGTCATGTAACGTAACCAAAGGTAAGGTGAGCAGAAACTCAGATCAGAATAGACAAAGGTACTTGAAGAACAGCCAAGTTACACTGATGGTCCGGTACCAGTGACGTTCTACCAACACCTGTTAATTCCTCCAGTGTCGCCTTGCTTTGAAAAGCACCTTCAATTCCAAACTTCACAAATCCCAGTCATATTATAGTTCCATTCTTGGATCCTTGTGATAGTCCACTGATACAGTTTGAATGTCTGTCCCCTCCAAATCTCATGTTGAAATATAATCCCCAGTGTTGGAGGTAGGGCCTGGTGGGAGGTGTTTGGGTAATGGGGGCCGATACCTCATGAATGGCTTGGTGTTGTTCCCCCAACAGTGAGTTCTCTCAAGATCTGGTTGTTTCAAAGAGTGTGGTGCCCATCTCCCCCGTCTCTTGCTCCTATTCTCACCATGTGAAACGCCTGCTCCCCTTCCCTTCTGCCATGATTGTAAGCTTCCTAAGACCCTCACCAGAAGCACATGCTAGAGCCATGCTTGTACAGCCTGCAGAACTGTGAGCCAATTAAATTTCTTTTCTTTATAAATTACTCAGGTATCCCTTTATAGCAATGCAAATGGCCTAATACATCCATACATATAAATAAATGCCCCCTTATTTGGGCCAGCTTGAGTGGGTCTCTTTGCTAAATAGCCTGACAAACATAGAAATCTTGAAAGATTTATTTTCCTCTGCAGTTGAAATAGTGAACTTTATTTTTCTTATATAAGACTTGAAATTACCAAATATAATTTGAATATAAAGTCAGACTCTTAGTTGCTCTGGATAATATTCTATCTAAACTCCAACAAACATTTGGGAGAAATAACATTTACCAACTATTGTCATCCATTCATCCATTCATCGATCCATCCATCCATCCATCCATCCCTCCATCCATCCATAAAATAGTCCTTAATTTCCTAGAATACTTTTGGTAATTCCCTAGTACATATAAGTCCTGTAAATAGAACACTAATAAGACAGTTTATCTACAATTAAGACAGGAAGGGATTCACACACTGTAACAATTGGTGGTAGGATCTTCCCTAACCACACACACTAAATATAGATGTCTATATAAACGGAAATAAAATGCACAAACAAGAAAATATGAAATTATAAATTTTCAACATGGTCAGTGTCCACTTACAGAATTTAAAATCCAAACAGAAAATGGCATTGGAAAGGCTTTAAGAGATGATAAATATGATTAAAGGGCTAGAACACAAACCCCATAATGAAGAATTAAAATACTTTGAATATTTTTCCTGGCGATTCAAATTTGCCTTTTAAGAATATAATAATTTGGCCAGGCGCGGTGGCTCATGGAACACTTTGGAAGGCCTAGGCAGGAGGACCACTTGAGCCCACAAGTTCAAGTTTACAGTGAACTATGATCCTGCCACTGCACTCCATCCAAGGTGACAGAGAAAGACTCTGTCTTCTAAAGAAGAATATGATAATTATAGTTCTACTGTTAAGAACTCTTTAGTTTACATCCATAAAGTGGAGGCAATAGTAGTGTGGACTTCATAGGGTTGTTTCGAGCATTAAATGAGTTAATATAAAGTGTTAACAGCAGTTCCTAGTACATAAAAGAGCTCAGTAAGCATTAGTTAATAATACCATTGCCCACTGCACTGCCACTGTAAGGCAAAAAATAATAATTAGAAAAAAACTGCCAGGCCAGGTGCAGTGGCTCACACCTGTAATCCCAGCACTTTGGGACGTCCAGGCAGGAGGATCACTTAAGCCCAGGACTTTGAGACCAGCTTGGGCAACACAGAGAAAGAGACTCCATCTCTACAAAAAATTAAAAATGAGTCAGGCATGCTGGTGTATACCTGTATCCCCAGCTACTGGGCACAGCCTAAGGTGGGAGGATTCCTTAAGCCCAGGAGTTCAAGACTGCAGTGAGCTATGATCATGCCACTGCATTCCAGCCTAGATGACAGACTGAGACCCTGTCTAAAAAAAAGTACGAACTCCCCAATTGGGGTGTCCAAGTATATCTAGGCAGCTGATTACTGGAATAAGGAACACATAAGAGAGAGAGACATACCCTACTGGTGGCCCTTTCACATCCTAACATTAGATGATCATAATATAGGGAGATGGGGAAAATCTGTGAAAATCAAACACATTAATAAACAGACTAAAGTTGTTTTGAGAAACATATGTGGCCAGGCGCAGTGGCTCACGCCTGTATTCCCAGCACTTTGGGAGGCTGAGGCGGGTGGATCATTTGAGGTCAGGAGTTTAAGACCTGCCTGGTCAATATGATGAAACCCTGTCTCTACCAAAAACACAAAAATTAGCCAGGCATGGTGGCACACACCTGTAGTCCCAGCTACTAAGGAGGCTGAGGTGGAAAAAATTGCTTGAACCTATGAGACAGAGGTTGCAGTGAGCCAAGATGGAACCACTGCACTCCGACCTAGGTGACAGAGTGAGACCCTGTCTCAAAAAATAAAAATAAAAGAAAAAAGAAAAACATATGTGAACATTTTAATAAGTGCAAAAAAAGCACTTGAAAGTCCCAAATCAAGTTAAGATAGGAAAAAAAAAATTTATCAAAATTTATCAAAGCCTATATAATAAATACTATGCTTGAAAATGAGTTAAAGTCCCAGATTAGGGCCAAAACAAAGATGCCCACAAAAATCACTACAATTTATTTGCTTTGCATTCATGCATTTTGTAAAATATTTTAAAACACTAAACTGTGGGTGGGGCACAGTGGCTCACGCCCGTAATCTCAACACTTTGGGAGGCCGAGGCAGGCAAATCACGAGGTCAGGAGTTCGAGACCAGCCTAGCCAACGTGGTGAAACCCCATCTCTACTAAAAACACAAAAATTAGCTGGGCATGGTGGCGCGTGCCTGCAATCCCAGCTACTTGGGAGGTTAAGGCAGAATAATCTCTTGAACCTGGGAGGCGGAGGTTGCAGTGAGCTGAGAGCACGCCACTATACTCCAGCCTGAGCGACAGAGTGAGACTTCGTCTCAAAAGAAAAAAGAAAAACAAACAAACAAAACAAACAAAACACTGTGAGACTATTGATGCTATATGCCAATGGCCAACGACTTTTTTTAATCCCTTTGGTAATATACATCCTGAAAACATTGTCAATCTGGATCAGATAATACCTGTTCCAAGTTTAGTTTAAAAAAATAAACATTCATTATAAAATTTAGAAAAACTGAGTTTTGGTCAAAGCTTTGTCTTTAAAATTACTATTGTGACTTTTGACAAGTTAATTCATTTTTCTGGGCCTCAGTTTTCTCCTTTATAAAATGAAAAGGGGGCAGTCACTGGGTAATCTCTGGGGTCCTTTTCAATACTAATATCAGTTGTCCAAGATGAACAGTGAAGTCCTCGAGTATAGTAACAAATCAACTTGAAACTGCCACTAGAGGGTGTCCTGCTCCAGGGTACTATGCAAGCCATAGACTAATCTACAAAGCCAAGACTGTATTTCCAGCATTTTACTGGTGCCTCAGTACTCCAACACTAAAGGATTACGGGACTCTGATTCAATTACTAACTTGTTTAGAACTGACAGTAGTCTTGCACCTGTATCAAAGCTAGTAATTGGATAGAAAGCTGAAAGACGACAGAATGTATGGAAAATTTTACAGAAACTCAGTGGAATCCTGAACGTGGAGGAGGGAAGGTGGAGAATATAGAAAACCTAACCTAAAAGGGAAGATTCATGATGACAATAGATTAAAGTAAATGATAACATCTGATCTAATAATCAATATTAAATGAGAGTCATCTCAGGAACATTTAAGTCACCTAAATTAATTACCTCTCTTATTCCTCTTGATAGAGAAAATAGCTCTAATCATGATTAGATTAATATAATCATGATTAGATTATAGGCTATAATCACGATTATGTAATAGGTGCTTTAAATTCTTCTATTTTCTATTTTTTCTTCCTTGAAAGTTAAATATCACCTAAATAAAAATACTACTCAGAATGACAAAATTAATGTAACTACTTCGTTGATTTTGACTAGCATTTTCTATTAGAATGATTTGAGTACATTATCTCAAAGATACTCAAAGAATAATGAATATGATGGCAGTTTCTCCAAATAATAATCTGGTATTAATAATTAAGACTACTAGCAAACAACACTGCTTAATAGTATAGAAAGGCTAATGAATACACCTGAAAACTACCATGAAAAGTGTGCTTAATAAGGTAATTTGCTGAATTCTACTGAGAATCATTAAACAGTGCTAAAAGAGAATTTCAGCACCATTCAAAACAGCTAAAAAGACTGAGGAGGGTTCAAGTGACAGAGGTATTTAAAACACCAATAATGGCAGTTGGTTTAAGACCAAAAGTTTTAACGCCTTTTAGGAGCTTTCATGCCTTGGGAGGGGCTGACGTTTCATACATCATCAAAGTTTGTCACCCAAGCAAAGCACAATTAATTAAAGGGACACAATCCAACCTTTTATATGTTTACAGTATAAAATTTTCCCAATAATTTTACAAAACTGGTTTTGAGACTCTGTAGGCTGTAACTTTATGAAAACTTACTTCAGCATTATAAAAGTTTTCAAAATCAATTCTACAAGATCCCAGGTTCTGCCACTTTATGTTAAAAAGACTTTCCAGTGTATTGTACACTTGCAGCCATGCATTCCTGTAAGACTGTTATTATTCTTTACTTTCTACCAATACTATTAGATTATCATTATTTGTTACCTGATCATACTCCAAGGCTCCTGGGTAGAGCGGCCATCCAAGGAATAATTCTGCAATCACACATCCCAATGACCACATGTCTATGGCTTCACAAAATGGCAACCCCAATATAATCTCTGGAGCTCTGAAATTTAAAATTAAAACAAAAATCAGGGTGGTTTTTCTCTAAAATTACCTAATTTCAACTGGCATCCTAGGAAGTTAGTAAAATGACAGAGGTATCACATTCTATGTATAGGAACTCTTCACTATTTCAAAACTCTTTGAAACCTAGACATAATCCTGAATTAATCTGAAAGGGGCACTATGAGTACAACATTTCTATAATAAAGTCTCTTCCACCGTAATCCTGTCTCCTCATAGCTTTATTAACATAACATTTTTTGAAAAACATAGATCTTGTTTTTAAGACTATAGCAGATCAGAAATAACACAACAGGAAGAGAACTGGCAAACTATTAAATACATACTATGACATCAGCGGAACTGAAAACCAGACATTGAGAGATAAAACCAAAACAAAGCAAAACCCTCAAAAGCTAAAAGTGAATCTAGACCTAGATATTACTTCAGAATACAGTAATAAATATTTACCTAATTGGAGCTATTAGTCATCCAAGAGATTAAACTAAATTCAGTGTATTCTGTCTTAAAAGGCAGATAAGTATATAGCATAAAACAAAATAGTTAAAAAGCATTTTAGCACCTAAAAGGATTTGGTCATTTGGGAAATGTATCCAAGAAACATATTATTCCTAGATAAATTATGTTACACCTTCATATGGATTTCCCTTGAGAAGATTCATGTTCTAAGACAGACTCCATGTACAGCTGTGTAATTCCAAAGAAGTCATACGTATCACAGTTATCCTAGATTTGTGTGTGCATGTGTGTATAATTTTAAAACAATCTCAATCTTACAGAGTAGTTGCAAGAACAGTACATATTTTTTCCCTAAATCACTTGAGAATAACTTGCCAAATTTCTGTATACTTTATAGTTCCTCCAAACAAGAATATTCTCCTACATAACCACAACACAGTCATCAAAATCAGGAAATGAACACTGATATATCTCCACCATCTAAGCTTCAGACTCCAATTAAGTTTGGCCAATTATACTAATACCATCCTTCTTGACAAAAGGATCCAACTCAGGATCATGCATTGCATTTAGTTGTCCTATCTCTTTCAGTCTTTTTCAATATGGAATAATTCCTAAGTTTTGTCTAGATTTCCAAGACCTTTGCATAACAGATTACATGCCAGGTATTTGGAGAAACGTCCCTCAGTGTGGGTTTGTCTGATGTTTCCTCATAATTAGATTCAGAGGAATATCACAGAAGTTATCATGTTTTCTCATTGTATCTTATTAGGCATGCAATTCTGATATGTTCCATTACTAATAATTTTTACTTTGATCACATGATGTCTGCTATATTTCTCCACCACTAAGTTCCTCCTTTTCTCTTTCTAATTAAGTATTTTGTGGGATCTCAATTTGAAACTATATAAATAATCCATTTCTTATCAAACTTTCATTTTTTTCATTTATTTACCCGTATGAGTACAGATGAAAGGATTCCTACTTTATTCAATGAGTTATAATCCATGACTATAATTACTTATTTTGATTCTCAAATTTTCCCAGATTCGGCGTAGTGGCTGACACTTTGGGAGCCACCAAATCCCAGCACTTTGGGAGGCCAACATGGTAGGATTGCTTGAGCTCAAGAGTTCTAGACCAGCCTGGGCAACATAATGAGACCTCATCACTACCAAAAAAAAAAAAAAATTTTTATTTTTATTTTTTTTTTTTTAATATTTTATTTTTTTTTTTGAGACGGAGTCTCGCTCTGTCGCCTGGGCTGGAGTGCAGTGGCCGGATCTCAGCTCACTGCAAGCTCCGCCTCCCGGGTTCACGCCATTCTCCGGCCTCAGCCTCCCGAGTAGCTGGGACTACAGAGGCCCGCCACCTCGCCCGGCTAGTTTTTTTTTTTGTATTTCTTAATAGAGACGGGGTTTCACCATGTTAGCCAGGATGGTCTCGATCTCCTGACCTCGTGATCCACCCGTCTTGGCCTCCCAAAGTGCTGGGATTACAGGCTTGAGCCACCGCGCCCGGCCAATTTTTTTTTTTTTTAATTAGCCAGGGTGATGGTCCACACCTGTAGTCTCAGCTACTTGGGAGGCTGAGGTGGCAGGGTCGCTTGAGCCCAGGAGGTCCAAGCTGCAGTGAGCTGAGATCGTGCCACTGCACTCCAGCCTGAGAGACAGAACCAGGCTCTGTTTCAGAGGGAAAAAAAAAAAAAAAAAAAATCCCAGATTTGACCAGTCAGAACTCCCTCAGACTTTTATGTTCTTCTGACATGTCCTCATCATTCTCAGATTATTTCTTTGCTTTCTGACACAGCAAGATATTCCAGGCTCATCTTGTTCTTTCCCTCCTCCAGTCCTAGAAACAGCTATTTCTCTGAGGATCTCCGGTATCTTTTCGTGTAGAACAGACCTTTGAAACAAAGATCAGGGAGCTATGGAACCTCATTACTATTGGGATGGTTCCCAGACCTTCTCAGTACATATATTATCTAGAGTTCAGTAAAATAAATCTGCTAATTTCTTAACCGAGACTGGGGGTTGTCATCTCCTAAGGCAGTGGTTCTCAATCTTGGCTGTACATTACAATCATTTGGTCCTGGCCACACCCTACACCAATTAAATCAGAAACCCTGGGGATTAGGCTTAGGAATCAAGAGTGGCTTCAACATATAGCCAAAGTTGAGAACCAAAGCCCTACACTCAAGAAGTCAGACCAATGCCAGGACCATCGCATGTCCTCCCTACAACTCTTCTGGCAAAGGAAATTCAGAGGATAATAAACAAGTTGTCTTCTACCACAGACTTGGGATCTGCCCAGTAAATATTCTACTCTTGGCCCCATCTCTGCTGTAATTAATACTTAAGATTCAGTAGAACCTTAACCAATCCACAGGCATTTGTTGAAAACAATTAAGAGCCATGGGGAGATTCTATGAGGTATAAAAGATCTTCAAAACATGGTTATAAGAGGTTTTCATTTTTTTGACAAAATATTCAAGTGTCTGTATAGATGTATACACATGAATTATATTTAGGTATAATCAAATGCTAAAATGTGTTGTAGAAAGATGAAAAAAAAGTAAGCTGTACTAAGTTATTAATCCTGTATATTCACAATATTGTACCAAAAAAAGCTATCAAAGATGGAGACCTTATCCCTTTTTTGTTCATTATTTGTGTGCCCAGGACCTTGTAAAGAATATGCATTCAGTAAACATTTCTCAAATAAATCATTTCAACATAGGTTGAATCACACAAAGAAAAGTATCAGAGTGCAGTCTGGGTTTCAACTAGGCCTTCAAATACAGAAGTCTAGGCAGAAAGAAAGAGAACAGGGCACAAAAGTTTATAAAGGGCATATATTAACCTATACTAAAAAAGATTCAAAGCAAAAATGCAGTTTTGAAAGTATGGCATGGAAATGAGATTCACTACCAATGTTAACCATATACTAATCTGAATGTGAAACAAAAATTAGTAAGACTAATGATATGCCTATTACTGTGTGTATAAAAGCTTTATTATTATTTTGAAATATTTAATATGAAAAATTCTTCATAGGATTTGAAATTTTTTGGTGTAGAAATTTTCAGTATCACATTTGGCAATGAAAGAAAAGTAACAGAATAACAGCACCTAAGATATACCATTTAAAGAGACTGAAACCATTTTAATTCTGTTAATGGTAAGAAAAGAGTTTCTGTCAGACAAAGAGCAACAAATTCCTTCTGCCACGTGCTACCATTTAATGAATAAGTCAAGTTTCTAACTGATGGTGACAACAAGAATATAGAGTCATCTTTACAAAATCTTGATCAGGAATTGCACATAGCCACTCAAACATAAAATCTAAGATACAAAAGTTACACTCACAGAAGCAAATTCAAGTTTCCCATTTTAAAATACAAAAGAGTTTTAACTGGGAGTTTTATACAAGTTCATTATCTATTATTGCATTAGTTCAGATTCTCTGAGAATCAAATTAGATATGCCAGAAATTGGTTGGGGAAGATGCCTGGGCAGCATACAGGCGGAGGAAGCAGAAGGAAGTGAGGAGAAACTTGAGCAGGGTCTGAGGGTGGAAGAAGAGAGGCAAAGGAGAAGTTGGGTAACAAAGAACCTCTCACAGCAGTGCACTTACGAGAAAGTCTCGGTTGGGCCAATACCAAGTCCCTAAACAAACATTATCTGTATGAGGAACCTCCCATCAAGCAAGAATAGTCCAACTCTAGTGCCCCCCGCTCTGCCTGGTCATTGGTGGGAAGGAGCCCAAAGGAAGTATGGCCTCAGCCTGAGCACTGCAGTACATCTGAAGGTGCAGCAGCTGGAGGCTCGCAGCCAGCTGCTCCATACAGGGGACTCTCTTGAAGGGGATTCTGAGTGGCATACTTTCACAGCTGCCACAACTAGCTTCCCAAAAGTTTCTACATTTCATTTCACAATACATATCTATGATAGAGAAAATGCAGTAAATTTATTCACCAAGTCCCCTACAAACAAGACCAAATTCTCCCCAGTTAACCCTAGCATGCCATGCATTTTCTATGTATATCATACCATAGCATGAGAAAAGCTGGGAAGCAATGCCTGAAAACACTTACAATCTAGATGAAACTGCCAGAGACATGACAGTTCTACCAGCCAGTCTTACAACACAATACACTTTAAAAAATAAACCATGCATTGAAAGAATACAATCTGTCTGTCAGCAGTGAATAAAGCTTAGTTTACTGGTTTCATCTTAATTGGCTCTCAAATTCCTCCCATGGGCTAAATATACTTGTGTATGAAAAAGACCATAGCAAGAATTCTGACTTGTGGACCATTCACAGAATCTTCTGTACTTGTGTATGAAAAAGACCATAGCAAGAATTCTGACTTGTGGACCACTCACAGAATCGTCTGTCCTACTCCTACAGAAAGCTCTTCCGCTTTTTTCATCTACCTTAACTCTTATCCTCTGAGCGTGGCAGTGCTAAGCATATTGCAGAGAAGAGACATCATTTGTACTTTTGTAGAACAGTCAAAGCGCAAATTAAACATGCCAGTTAAATGGAGAATACAACTAAGCCTGTTTCTCGCACTCTATAAATAGTAACTCACGGTTAGAAAGTAAGTGTGAAAACCATAAACACAACAGTTTAGGGCATGTGATAAAGCCAATCTACATCTGAAATGCCATTTCTTTTCCTTTTTTATTTTTTGCCATGTGCTTTTAATCGAATTTATCAATATTAAGAGCAAATCCTTTCACTCTAAAATCTTGAAGCACTGATATAAAACTTATGTTAAAGTGGTTAAGTTGAAAAACAATTTTCATTTTATCCACTATAAGTCAGTCCTCCAGTTCCCCGAACCTCTCCATCCCTAGGCCACCACAAATCCACTTTCTGTTTCTATAGATTTGCCTATTCCGGACATTTCATATAAATGGAATCTGGCCGGGCGTGGTAGCTCACGCCTGTAATCCCAGCACTTTTGGAGGCCAAACTGGGAGGATCACTTGAGGTCAGGAATTCAAGACCAGACTGGCCAACATGGTGAAACTCTGTCTCTACTAAAATACAAAAATCAGCCAGGTGTGGTGGTGTGCATCTGTAATCCCAGCTACTCAGGAGGCTGAGGCAGGAGAATTTGCTTCAGACTGGGAGGCGAAGGTTGCAGTGAGCCGAGATCGCGCCACTGCACTCCAGCCTGGGCGACACAGCAAGACTCCGTCTCAAAAAAATAATAATAAAAATAAAAATAAAAGTAAAATAAAAAGTTGGGAATGTATGAAGAAAAACTCTGGGAAGACAAATACTGGAGCCTGGTAAGGAAGCACTGATTTCACATAATAAAAATCACCTAAATAGTGCTAGATTTCAAACACTCAGGAGTAGATACACAGCTCTCCCCTTAATAGCGAGTAATTTACCTAAGCCTTAGTATTTTCATTTTTAAAACAGGGTTTTACTAACCTTACATACTCAGAAGATTATCTAAAGGACTAAGTAAAAGAATGTGTGTGAAATGTAAAGCAGTATATACATTCCTGTAAACTATTCATACTCACTGTCCTACTTCACATTTCCTCTTTTCAAACCTCCACCTCCTCCTCATCCTCACTGTTGTCCTTATATTCTACTTTACTAAAATAAATAGATGTAATCTGAAAGACAGCTTCCACATTCTTACCACATCTACTAGATCACTTGCAGCTGTCAGTGTAATGCTTCTATCTAAGACATCCATGCTCACCTACTGAAGTACATCACTCCAATTTCCCACTCTCATTACCAATATCTCTTTCTCTATAGGACAATTCTAGATCTCCATCTTGGAAAAATAAAGGAAAAGAAAAAAACTCTTGATGATATATCCTCCTTCAGCCATCACCCCTTTTTCTGTTCCCATTTTACACCAATCCTTCTTGAAAGCACTGTTTATACAAGCTGCCTCCAACTGTACCACCATCTTGAACTTATTCGAAAAGGCTTTCATTATCCTATCGTTCCACCCAGATAGCTCTTATCAAGGTCACTAAATCACTGCATTTGCCATGTCCTCAATCTACTTGACTTGCAGTATTCAACACAGCTGATTATTAATATAACTGCACTTGAATTCCAGGACACCGGAACTCTTCGTTCTCCTCCTTATCTCACTAGCACACCCTTTTCAGATTGCTTCACTAGTTCCGTTTCATTTTCCCAACATTTAAACTTTGGGGTACCTAAAGGCTCAGTTTTTTGGCATCTATCCTCCCTTTGGGCATTTACCTCCCTTACATGATCTCATCCTGTCACATGTTTCTAAATAACCACCTCTATTCTTAAGACTCCCAAATGTACATCTCCAACTCAGGCCTTTCTCTTTAACTCCAGACTTGTCAATCCAATTGTCTGCTCCGCACTTCTTCTTCAATGTTTATTAGGCATCTCAAACTGAATGTGTTCAGAAAGAACTCCTGATTCCCCCAAACTCACTTCTGTCACAGTCTTAGCTGTGTCCGTAAACGACAATTCTATCCTTTCGGTTTCTCAGGCCTCCGTGAGAATCAGATTTAACTCTTCTCTTTTTCTCACTTCCCACATCAGCAAATTCCATTGACTCTATCTTCAAAATACAGTGTATCTATTAATAGAATGTAACTACCTTTACTGCTAACACCCTAATCTAAACCACCATCATCTCTCATCTGGATTACTGCAAGAGCTTCCTAACTGTTCTTGCTTCTGTCCTTATCCTCTACCATCTCTTCTCATTCTAGCAGTCTGAGTGATCCATTTAGTACACAAATCAGACCATGTCATTCCTCTCCTCAAAATCCTAACTGGCTTCCTATCACAGAAAAAGTCAAATTTCTCACAATGTAACCACCTTTCCTGTTACCTCTCTAATCCAACCCCCATCACCTCCATCTGTTATTACAAGAGCTTCCTGTTCTTTGCTTCTGTCCTCACCCTCTGCCATCTATTCTCAATCTAGCAGCTTGAGTGACCCATTTAATACATAAATTAGACCATGTCACTCTTCTCCTCAAAACCCTGATAGCTTCCTATCTCAATTCCTCACAATGGCCTACAAGGTGCAGCCCTTAGCTACATCTGAAACTTCCTACCATTCTCCCACTTGCTTGCTCTGGTCCAGTCACATTAGCCTCCTTACTGTTTCAAACCATAGTTCCTGCCTCAAGACCTTTGCATTTAAAAATATCTGGGAGAAGAGAGTTCCAGGCAGAGGGAATAGCAAGACTTGATCTCTTCCTCTTACTCTGTATTATTGCTTAACAGTCATGTTACTAGAAAGGCCTTCCCTGACCACCTTAAATAGAAGAGTAAGCCCTCACTAACACATGGCACTTGCCTTTCTTCCTTTATCCTGCTTGACTGTTCTCTATAGCACTTGTCATTAACTGATAAATACAATGGCTTATTATCTATCTCCTCTCTGCCCCCACTAGAATATAAATTCTACGGGGGCAAGAACTTTAATTCTTTTAATGCTATATTCCCAACATATAAAACACTTCATTATTTGTTCAATGAAATGATCAACCAACAAAAGCTAAAAGCATACATCATTCATTCAGGAAAGCAAAGAAAATGTTGTTGAACATCACCGATATATGAGCTGAACAGGTATGAACCAATGGACCCTTACAAAGTCATTTTGCACTGGGGACAACTGTTTAATGATTACATAATTAAAAATATATATATATTTACTGAGCTTTAACAATGTGCCAGGTATCATGACTTTTTTTTTTTTTTTTTTTTTTTTTGAGATGGAGTTTTGCTCATTTTGCCCAGGCTAGAGTGCAATAGCGTGATCTCAGCTCACTGCAACCTCTGCCTCCCGGGTTCAAGCAATTCTCCTGCCTCAGCCTCCCAAGTAGCTGGGATTACAGGTGCCTGCCACCACACCCAACTAATTCTTTGTATTTTCAGTAGAGATGGGGTTTCACAATATTGGCCAGGACGGTCTCAATCTCTTGACCTCGTGATCCGCCCGCCTCGGCCTCCCAAAGTGCTGGGATTACAGGCATGAGCATTATTTCATTTAAAGAAAATGTTACTGCATTTTCTACCCAAGACCAAAAATTTGGGTAAACAAAATGTTCTACATGAAACAGAAGAACCCCTGGGTTGAGTACAGCCAATCCACAGAATGAGAAATAATAAATCATTGTTTCTGAAGCAACTAAGTTTTGGAATTGTTTGTCACACAGCAACAGATAACAAATACACTGCCCAAAGTTACTCAGAAAGTGGTGGGACTGGGATTTAAATGTAAACCCCTGATTCTAAAGCCTCTTTCTCTATTCCATTTCATCTTAAATCATAAAATCTTTTGATTCAAAGAAACACAGGAAACCAAATGAACAGAAAACCTAGAAATTGGCCCAGAAGTTATTTTTGGCAATTCAATAAAGATATCCTCTCATTTTATTTTCTACAGAGCAGGAAAATTCTAGCCTATATTTTCTAATAGTTCTATAATATGAGAAAACATCTGTTATGTTCCTTTTATGATTAACTGGTCTTTAGATTTCTACGACAATCAAAAGAAAAAGGGAAGAGACAGAGAGATTTTGCTGGCATTTTTTAAACCAAACTTTTCATCCTATATAAATCCTTTTTAAATTACACAGTAACAGTAATAAAGTACCAACATAATACTACGAACCAAGCAATGTTCTAAGCATTTTATAAGTATTAACCCATTTGATATTCATATAAACCCTTTTAATAGATGAAGAAACAGACGAAGGGTGAGTAACCTGCCTAAGGTCACACAGCTAGTGAGAGGTGCAGTTGGAACTCAAATGCAGGTTTTAAGGCTTCAAAATCCATGCTTTTAAGCACTACACCTTAAATAATTCCTATGATCCCTAAAACTACTGGACTTTTGGGCCAGGCACTGTGGCTCATGCCTATAATCCCAGCATTTTGGGTGGCCAACATGAGAGGATTGCTTGAGGTCAGGAGTTCGAAACCAGCCTGGGCAACATAGTGAGACCCCCCCCATCTCTACAAAAAATAAAAAATAAAAAATAAAAAAATAAAAACTATTGGACTTTTATCTTAATGGAAGTGCTCACACTCAGATGCTGTATTTCTCAATAATCCGCTCTTTCTCTTTAAACCTATCACCTTTGATTTTAAAACTAATCAGGAAATGTAAAATATAAACATACTTAAGAGAATTCTAGCAGACATTTTACTGAACTCTTCCTGTTCTTTAAGCATTTACTCACCTTAACCATAAAATCTTTCACATTAAATACACAGACATCCTCTAAATACCTCTTAGTTAAAACAAAGTTCTTATTTTGGGAGATGCAGAGTTCCTAAAGATGACTGTAACATCTTTTTACAGAGGCAGTTAGGAAATGAGCTCAACAGTGGATGTGACCATCTACTAGTCAGTAGGTGTGATTAGTCACAGATACCAGTTCATCATGCACTCAACAAATTCTTACAAGTTAAAGCCCTATAATTGTAACAAAAGATAGCAAAGACCTAAAGTAGTTATAAAATGCAGGCACAGATAAACAAGTGTTGGTACAAGCACAGCAAATAGAAGGATACACACCTAAGTTGTATCAGCAATAATCAATGAGGAATCAACCTGGCAAGGAGTAGGAAATGCTATATATTTCCACAGTATTTTATTGTTTCTTAAACAAGCAACTCATACTATAAAATAAGATTGGCCAGGTGCAGTAGCTCACGTCTGTAATCCCAACACTTCAGGAGGCCAATCTGGGAGGGATCACTTGAGCCAGGAGTCAAGACCACCCCAGGTAACATATGGAGACTCTGTCTCTACAAAACAATTAAAAAAAACATATTAGCTGAGCGTGGTGGTATGTGTCTGTGGTCCCAGCTACTTGGGGAGCTGAGGTGGGAGGACAGCCTGAGCGAGACTGCAGGGAGCTTAGATTGTGCCACTGAACTGCAGCCTGGGCAACAGAGCGAGACTCAAAAAAAAAAAAAATTAGGGCCAGGCACAGTGGCTCACACCTGTAATCCCAGCACTTTGGGAGGCTGAGGCAGGAGGATCACTTGAGGTCAGGAGTTCAAGACCAGCCTTGGCCACTATGGCAAAACCCTATCTCTACTAAAAATACAAAAATTAGCCAGGCATGGTGGTATACAACTGTAATCCCAGCTATTAGGGAGTCTGAGGCACGAGAATTCCTTGAACCTAGGAGGCGGAGGTTGCAGCAAGCAAGACGACACCACTGCACTCCAGCCTGGGCAACAGAGTAAGGCTCTGTCTCAAAAAAATTTAACTAATTAAACATATAATAAAAAAAGATTGTTTAAAAATGTCAGTCATTGAGACTTTATAGGAATTTACTATTTTTCTTATTATAAGTATCAAATTAGATCTTAAGTGAATCATCTATTTTTATTTATTATAAGGAACAATTTTCTGGGTTTTTTGTTGTTGTTGTTTCGTGATTAGGTCTTGCTCTACAGCCCAGGCTGGAGTGCAGTGATACAATCATAACTTACTGCAGTCTCAACCTCCAGGGTCTGGCAATCCTTCTCCTTCCAGCATCCCAAGTAGCTGGGACTACAGGCATGCACCACCATGCCCACCAAATGTTTTTTATTTTTTGTAGAGACAAGGTCTTGCTACATTGCCCAGGCTGGTCTCAAACTCCTGGCCTCAAGTGATCCCCTTACCTCAGCCTCCCAAAGTTCTGGGAACACAGGTGCGAGCCACCATGCCCAGCCAGGAACAATTTTCTAATACATGTATTTGAAGTGGGAATGTGTTGCCTCAGGAGGAAAGGAATATTGGAGATGTCCCTTCCAGGTTCTGTCGCTGTGTAGAGGATATCATAAAGGAGACTCTTAGCATAACAGGGGAATTTACACTACAGTACCTGCAAGACTCCTTACAAATCATAATGCAACTAAAATTTATGAAAATAGAGAACAGCAATTCCACAAGTGGAACTTTAACAGAAGGATGACTGTCAAAATACTACTAGTGAGTTTATTTCAGGTTAAAGCAGCTTTTTCAATATCCCATAGAATGGTGCTTTTTTAAAACAAGCAACAAACCCTCAACATTCTTAGAAAGGTAGATAGATTTCAAAACAGATGATCAACTGCTTCTACAAGTACTTTTTGTTATGAATGTCTTTGATATAAGAAGAAATAACATCACTACAGAATATTGGACGTTTATGCAGATTGTTTTTATGACTCTATAACCACAACTATCTGTGTTACAATTACATGTTGAAATGTAATCAAAGTACAGGCTCTTAAAATAGATACTCATTCAAATGTAGTTTGTGTCTCAGACTAAAAATATCACAATTCAAAATATCCTTATTGAAAGGCCACTTAATCTTTTAAGTATGCAGGACAATGATCCAGATCAAAGCACCAAGTACAAAGAATAACAGCAATAACAAATATTTTCAAAGCCTATTAAATTTTATACTCAAGAAATGAAGGATAGAAGACAGCGAAGATTTAATATTTGTTACCAATATGCCACAAATACAGTTTACAGCCCACTACCGAAAAAGATGAACACAGCAATAATTTGCATTTCTATGACTGATCAATATCTAATATTTTATAAAAGTAGGAGTCAGGGCCAGGCACAGTGGCTCACATCTGTAATCCCATCACTTTGGGAGGCCAAGGCAGGCAGACAGCTTGAGTCCAGAAGTTTGAGACAAGGCTGGGCAACACAGCGAGACCTCGTCTCTACAAATAAAAAACTTAGCTAGCGCCGGGGCAGTGGCTCACGCCTATAATCCTAGCACTTTGGGAGGCCCAGGCAGGTGGATCACGAGGTCAGGGGATTGAAATCATCCTGGCCAACATGGTGAAGCCCTGTTCTACTAAAAATACAAAAATTAGCCAGGTGTGGTGACGCGTGCCTGTAATCCCCGCTATTCGCGAGGCTGAGGCATGAGAATTGCTTGAGCCCGGGAGGCGAAGGTTGCAGTGAGTCGAGATCACGCCACTGCACTCCAGTCTGGGCAACAGAGCAAGATTCTATCAAAAATCTCATGATATGTAAGAGAAGACTGTGAGAACATTACTAACATACATCAAGAGAGAGAAACTAAGGGACCAGATTGGTAGGGTAACACAAAAAGTATCTGTGGAAAATAAAGACAAAACATGTCAGTAACTGAGGTAGCATGTATCTGTTCTTTACATGTTAATGTCGACAAATTAATATATGATTATCACAGCTCATATATATGCACTATATTATTAGTACTACGTATTTGTATTGCATTTGGATTTTACAATCTTTTCGAATATCTTATTGTATGACATAACAAAATAAATGTAAGTATCCTTATTTTACAGGTGATTAGGAGGTAAGTATGGAACAATCCAATTATGTCTTAAATTTATCTGACTATGAAGTATATTTAAAATTATAATGTATTGTCAGTAAAACACCAACACAGACTCATTCATAATCTATTAGGTAAGTTTAGGCTAAATCAGACAACAAAAATTATTTAACTGCAATAAATGATTTAACTTTCTAACTTTGTAATAATTATTAACAATAATTTAAAATGTTGATTGAGTACTTATTAGAGTCAGATTCTTTTTTCGTTTTGGTTTTTTTTTTTGAGACGGAGTCTCTCTCTGTCACCCAGGCTGGAGTGCAGTGGCACCACCTCGGCTCACTGCAACCTCTGCATCCCGGGTTCAAGTGATTCTCCTGCCTCAACCTCCCAAGTAGCTGGGATTATAGGCACCTGCCACCATGCCTGGCTAAATTTTTTTGTATTTTTAGTAGAGACGAGTTTTCACCACATTGGCCAGGCTGGTCCTGAACTCCTGACCTCAAGTGATCCACCCACCTGGGCCTCCCAAAGTACTGGAATTACAGGTATGAGCCACCCCGCCCAGCCTAGAGTAAGATTCTGTGCTAAATGTTTTACATTCATCATCTCACTTAATCCTAACAAAACCCTTTGAGGTAGATACATTATCCCATTTGAGACATGAGAAAACTAAGTGCAAAAGTAACTTTTCACGATCTCTCAGTTAGTGAATGGTGGGGCTTATACAAACCTATGTAGTCTGAGTGACAGTTCAAGTTCCTCACCACCATGTAGATAAATCATTTTTATTGTATGAACTATTAAATGCATTATTCAGCCAGGTGCAGTGGCTCATGCCTGTAATCCCAGCATCTTGGGAGTCCATGGAAGGAGGATTGCTTGAGCCCAGGAGTACGAGACCAGCCTGGGCACAGAGCAAGGCCCCATCTATACAGGCATCATCAAGCACACCTGCAGTTCCCAGCTACTTGGGAAGCCAAGGCAGGAGGATCGCATGAGCCCAGGAAGTCAAGGTTGCAGTGAGCTGTCTTTATAACACTGCACTCCAGCCTGGACCCTCTCAAAAAAAATTTTTTAAATAAATAAATAAATAATAAAATAAATGCATTATTTAACCGTAAGACCAGGTACTTGTGCATAAATGAGCACATAGAAAATTACACACTGGTTCATCAGGTGATCTCACATAATCTCATGGTGCTCTGGAGCACACCATTTCTTAAAGTATCACTTAACAGCTAGAAAAATCAATTAGTATTTTTCCTATACTTTTTTTTTCCTTTTAACTGATCATGTTGACATAATTTCAGACTTATAGAAAAGTTGCAAAAAATAGCACAATTCTGATAATACCCCTCAACTAGATTCCCCAAATGTTAACACTTTACTCCATTTGCCTTAACTCTCTTTTATGTATACACACAAATACAATTTTTCTGAACTGTTTGAGAGTTAAGTGGCAGACACTGTACCCCTTTACTTCTAAATGCTTCATTCAGTGTGTACTTCCCCAAAGCAAGCTCTTGCATAGCTACAGTATATTTGTCAAAATCAGGAAATTAATACAATATTACAATTCAATGTTGCCAACTGTCCCAATAATGTCTTCCTTTATAGCAAACAATACTTTAAAAAAAACAAATCCCAGATTCATGTTTCTTTAGTTTTGCTTATCTGGAATAGCTCCCTGGTATTTCTGTGGTTTTCATGACACTGCCATTTTCTAAGAATACATACCAGTTATTTTGTATAATATCCCTCAATTGGTGTTTATTTAATATTTTCTCATAAGAAAATTCAGTTAATTTTTAGCAGGATTACTACAAGAGTGATGCTATCTTATACTTGATTTTTTCAAGGCGCTTATTAGAAAACATATTATTACCATCAATTTTTCAAGTAACACCTAATTAATGATTCTTAGAACAATTGTTATGTGCTGGGATAATCAAATAAATACAGACTTTGGAGTTACAGAGAACTAAATTCAAATCCCAACTCTGGCAATTACTTACAAACTCAATGCCTTATGCGAATTGTAAACGTCACTGCAGCCTCAATTCATTCATTTGTAAATGAGAGATATACTTGCCTTTCTGGATTATTGTGACAATAAAACCAAGTAAAGCACTTGGCACATAACTAATCTCCCTTAAACCCAAAAGCATCACAAGTTAAGAGTGCTTGAGTGATTTACCCAGGGTCAATAAATCATAGTGGCAAGACAAAAACTTAAATTGTAAACCATATTAGAAATAAAATGTGCCCTCTACAAAGAGTCCTCATAATATTTATATACGTATCTTATCAACTCTGTTAAGAAGACTGGAAAGATCAGAAACTGTCTCTCATTTGTATATTTCACACAATCCCTGGCAGAGTCTTTTACAAACTTAAATCACTCCTTAAAGATGTAGTCAATGAATGCAAAATATACAGACACAATGCTCCCCAAATACATTCCATTTTAATCTGTATTTTAAATGAAATTCTCAGGTTTTTGATATCATATGGAATAGCCAACAACATTAGCCAACTTTATAGAAGAGGGGGATTAAAGTGAACGTGAAAATATAACACTCCTCCATATAACACACCCTGCATAATTTCCTATCAAAACCAGTAATCCAAAACAGTCTAGAGAACTGCCAGGAGCCATCAAGGTACCTTCAAATATACTGAATTACATTCTGTCTAATAAAGAAAATGGAAGGATACTGAACAACTATAAAAGCTAGAAAAAATATACACATAAAAATAGCTATGTGTAGCCAGACAGTGGTGCATGTCTGTAGTTGAAGCTTCTCCAGATGCTGAGGCAAAAGGATAGCTTCAGGCCAGGAGTTCAAGACCATCCTGGGCAACATAGCAAGACCCTGTCTCTACAAAACACACACATACAAAAAAATTAAAAGGTGTATTTTTTCATTGTGTGTGTGTGTGTGTAGAGACAGGGTCTTGCTATGCTGCCCAAGCTGGTCATGAACTCCTGGCCTCAAGCGATCTTCCTGCCTCAGCCTCCCAAAGTGTGGGGATTAAAGGTATATGCCACTGCACATGGCCAAGACTCCAGCTCTTTAAAAACAAAAACAAAAAAGGGTGTTTTCTGACTTTGAGTGATAGCAATGCATCAATGGAGGTTTATCAATTCTAACAAATGTACACTGTGGTACAGGATGTCAATAGTGGCAGGCTGTATGTGTACATACAGAGGCAGGGGGTATACAGGAACTCAGCACTTTCTGCTCAATTTTTCTGAGAACCTAAAAGTACTCGACAAAATAGTCTATTAAAAAAACAAACAAAGAAAAAAGGCCAGGCATGGTGGACTGACACCTGTAATCCTGGCACTTTGGGAGGCCAAGGTTAGAGGATCACTTGAGCCCAGCAGTTGAGACCAGTCTGGGCTGCAAGACTTCGTCTCTACATAAAATGAAAAAATGAGTCAGGTGTTGTGGCACATGCCTGTGGTCCTAGCCACTCAGGAGGCTGAGGTGGGAGGATCACTGGAGCCCAGGGGGTCACCAGCTGTGGTGAGCTGTGATCTTACCACCGTACTCTAGCCTGGGCCATAGAGCAAGACTTCATCTCAGAAAAACAAAAAACAATTTTAAAAAGAATGTGCAAAGTCATCAGAGAACAGACAACACAGCCAGGACCTGAGAGAATAAAATCCCAGAGTAAAGAGAAAACTAAAGTGAGCCTTATATATCCTTAAGGTAGTCACCAATTCAAAGTAAGGCATAGAGGCTGAACAGTAAGTAGCAGTCAAGAGCCTGCAGCCATCCCACTGGGCTGGCAAAACAAAACCTGGAATTCAGAACTTACCAAGGAAGCGTGGCCTTGGCAGATGCCTCAGGCTTTTTAAGCAAAACCACAAAGGGCTGCACTACTAGAACAAAGACAAACTGAAATAGACCGGTCTCCCTTAGAATAACATGATCTACCTACTTGATCTGCCTTCCAGCATAAAACTGCATTTTCTCTGGAGGAAGATTTCATGTAGACTCATTAGCATACCGCTGTCCTATAGAACTTCCTGCAAGAATGGAAATGTTCCTTATCTGTACTATTTGTACTAGCTCTATCTGCACATGTAGCTATTGAGCACCTGAAATGTGGCTAATGTAACTGAGGAACTGAATTGTAAAATTTATTTAATTTTAATTAATTTAAACTTAAAATAGGCTGGGCACGGTGGCTCGCACCTGTAATCCAAGCACTCCGGGAGGCCAAGTTGGGCAAATCACTTGAGGCCAGGAGTTTGAGACCAGCCTGGCCAACATAGCAAAACCCCATCTCTACTAAAAATACAATAATTAGCTGGGTCATGGTGGTGCACACCTGTAATCCCAGCTACTCAGGAGGCTGAGGCAGGATAATCCCTTGAACCTGGGACACACAAGTAACAGTGAGCCAAGATGGTACCACTGTACTCCATGACACAGCAAGACCCTCTTTCTCAATAGACGGACAGATAGACAGACAGACAGACAGACAGACAGATAGATAGATAGATAGATAGCCACAGTGATTAGTGGCTACCATATTGAACAGCATATGTCAAGAATTTTTCATACCCAACGACCAATGCTAAAAAACAAAGTTGTCAGTCTAACAAGAAATATAATCAAATGCCAAAAACCAACAGGGGAAAAGATATTGGTAGAAGCATCCCCACAGTTATCCAGCTACTGAAATTTTAAAACAGAGACTTTAAAATAACAATAGAAATGTTCAAGAAAATGGATGGAATGGCAGAGAACTTCAGCAGAAAGTTGGAATCTACTTTTTAAAACACAAATTCAACAAATGGCTACCCATAACTTGACTTATAAATACCACCTGTACATCTCTCCATATATAAAATTTACCTCCAAAAAAAGAACCATAAACAAAAATTAAGCTTTACTTTATGATACACATGCTGAAGTGTTTAGCAGTACAGTGTACTGGTATCTGTAACTTACTCTGAATTGCCTCATAAAGATGGATTGATAAATGGATAGAGGGAAAGATGGGATAAATGTTGCAAAATGTTAACTGTAGAATCCAGGTGATGGGTGTATGTGTGTTTGATGTATAATCTGTGAACCCCGAAAGAGCCAATCCTTCAAGGTGGATCCTGAGTGGCTAACTGGGTCTAAATTAAAAATAGAGTCAAGCAGCCATTTTTGCTGACTAGAGGTCACACACTTACTATGAGTTCCAGGGAAACTTACATGTCTGTTTAACTTTGGGACTTTCATAGCTTCCTGTTCCTATATATTCTGCCTGAACCAACCAGTCAACCAATCAGAACTAAGCAAGTTTGGGCTGGGTGTGGTGACACTCCTGTAATCCCAACACTTTAGGAGACCAATATGGGAGGATCACTTGAGGCCACAAGTTGGAGGCCAGGCTGGGCAACATGGTAAGACCCCGTCTCTTAACAAAGGGGAGGGAAGGAAGGAAAAAGGGAGCAAGTTCTTATCCTTTATTTGCATAAATGGACCTGAGTGGGAACCTGGGTGGGACCTCTATAAAAGACAATCCCTCCCTCAGGTTGAGGGTGATCTCTGGGCAAATAAATAAAAAATAAATAAAGATAATCCCTTTCTTTGATCTCTGGAAAGCATCTTCATTTTACACAGAAGGCTAGGTCTTCCCTAGTTTGCAAACTGCTCACTTGAATAAACCCTCTTTCCTCTAAATTCCTTTTCAGAGAACTTTTGTTCACAAATCCATCTTTTTAATTTTATTATTACTATTATTTTTTAAAAGTTTCACAGTAAAATATTGGTGAGAAGAGGAATTTTTAAACAATAGGCCAGACTGAAAATACACAGATTGAAACAGAAAAGCAGTAAAATGTAAAAAAAGTATTGAGGGAAGGGAAAGCATCAGAAATACACAGATCATTTTTAAAGTCTTATATATATAGAACTAAAATGCCAGAAGCAAAGGAGAAAGAGAAAATGAATGTTAACAACAAAAAAAAAGTTAAAAGAAATACTTGTAGAGATACTGCCTGAGAATTTTCCAAAACTGGGGAAAGCTATTAAGAGATTCAAGAAGCTCTATAAACCCCAAGTAGAATCTCTCACTCACACACTCACACACACACACACCCCCCTAGGCACACACCCGTAGATCAAGTGCTTAAACAAAAGACAAAGAAAAACCCTAAATGCAGCCAGAGGGGTAAAGAGGACATATTGCCATCAAAGTAGCCAATTTTCTATAGAAATAATAGAAAGCAGAATTAAATGGAATGATAAAGTGCTGACAGAAAGTAACTCTCAAAACATACTTAGGAGAAAATATACGTTGAAAATAAAATAGTTTTGCGGAAATTTACAGTTCATAAAATTCATCTAGAAATGCAAAGGACAAAAAAATAGGCTCTTGAAGAACAATCAAGAGGATTTACACTATCAGTTATGGTAATGACACTGACACAGGCAGAAGAACAGCCAAAATGATGAATAAAGAGTCCAAAAACAGACCCACACATATAAGGTCACCTGATTCAAGAATATGGCAGCTGTCACTGCTATGCAGTAAAATAATAAATGATGCTCAGTTTAGGGATAGCCACATGGGAAAAACAACGCATCTTAATCTCTACCTCATATCATACACAAAAATCAATTCCAGATGGGTGGCAAATATAAATGTAAAAGGTGAAAGAATAAAGTTTTAAAAAGGAAACAGGAAAATATCACAGTACTTCAGAGAAGGTAAACCCTTCTTAAATAGGACACAAATGGCAATCAAAAGCAAGCCACAAAATTGAAGACATTTTCCCAAAGGTTTCATAAAGAGAGTATCTTTTAAAATCACTCACTGTCTCACTCACACACACATACACACACACCCCAACAAGAAAAAAACAACCAAGTATGTATATAAAGTCAAAACACTGCAGGCCAGGCACGGTGGCTCATGCCTATAATCCCAGCACTTTGGGAGGCCAAGGTGGACAGATCATGAGGTCAGGAGATCGAGACCATTCTGGCTAACACGGTGAAACCCCATCTCTACTAAAAAATACAAAAAAAAAAAAAAAAAAAACAAATTAGCCGGGCATGGTGGCAGGTGCCTGTAGTTCCAGCTACTCCGGAGGCTGAGGCTGGAGAATGGCGTGAACCCAGGAGGCGGAGCTTGCAGTGAGCAGAGATCGTGCCACTGCACTCCAGCCTGGGCTAGTGGTTATATAAGTGTGTTCATACTATAAATGTTTACCATGCTGTTTTCATACTACTTGTACACATTAAACTATCTTACAATTCAATAAGATAGTTTATTTTTAAATGGATGCATCTGGCCAGGCGTGATGGCTCACACCCGTAATCCCAGCACTCTGGGAGGCCAAGGTGGGCAGATCACGACGTCAGGAGATCAAGACCATCCTGGCTAACACGGTGAAACCCCATCTCTGCTAAAAATACAAAAAATTAGCCAGGCGCGGTGGCGGATGCCTGTAGTCTCAGCTACTCGGGAGGCTGAGGCAGGAGAATGGCATGAACCTGGGAGGCGGAGGTTGCAGTGAGCCAAGATCGCGCCACTGGACTCCAGCCTGGGCGACTGATTCCATCACAAAAAAAAACACAGTGGATGCATCTATCATTATTCATACAAAGCCACTTCTTGTAAGCTTTCAAAGATTCTTCTCTGAAAAGCAACAGCAGCACATTAATACCAAAAGCTGGCTACCAGGAAACAACTGTGGGAGACTCCCTATCATCGTATCATTACTACTGTATAATTTTCTTTTAAACCATGCCACTTTAATAGCTTCTACCTATAAGATGTACACAATGTCCTAAGACTGTATTAAATACTTTATATACATTATGGAGTTTAACCTTCACAACAACCTGTGAGGTAGTTACTATCATCATTACATTACAGATGACTAAATTGAGGTCAAGAAAGGTCAAACAACTTGCTCAGGGTGACACGATAAATGGCAGAACTAAAATTATAAGCCTGTGAATAAATATGGAAATATAATTACTTATTATTTAGCGCTATCAGACGTAAGTATATTGTTTCATAGTTTTATGACTTAAATTTTTTTTTTAAAAAAAGCAATTCAGAGCAAGTAAACTCTTTAATAAATTTAAACACATTTCCGTCATGTTAGACAGCTTCAAAACCATATTACAAGCAAAAATTCCCTCAATGAATTTATTTTCTAAGTATTTTGTTTGAAAATGGTATCCTGTTTTTACAATCATAAATTGACAATTTCTCCAATTATACTTAATCATTTACAATGAATGCTTTCCTTAAAAGTATAATTGTATTTTCACTTTACTATTACTCAAAATCAAATACATTCCTATAACATACACATAAAAATTAAGTAAAAGAGTTATCTATAAATGTTGATATACCAATTCTCATTTAAGTATATTGGATTTCAGCTGCCCTCTTCTATAAATTAAGTTAGACAAAATGTCTATGTAAACGTTTTTTAAAATATCTTCAGCTTTAAAGTTATGTGCTTCCTGCCGGGTATAGTAGCATGCCCACCTGTAGTCCCAAGTACTCAGGAGGCTGAGACAAGAGGAACGCTTGAGCCCAGGAGTCCAAGACCAGCCTGGGTGACATAGAGCTGCAGTGAGCCACGATCACACCACTACACTCCAGCCTGGATGACAGAGTGAAGACTCTGTCTCAAAAAAAAAAAAAAAAAAAAAATACAAAAAATTGTTTAGGAAGCCAGGAAAGAAAGTTTCAATAAAATATAGCACTAATTGTGCTCAATGATAAAGGTTCAACCAGATGAGAACTTAAAAAACAAACAAACAAAAAAATCCACCAGATTTGGTGATTAACAAAAAACTCATCCGTGTCTTTGAGAGATTTTCAGGAAGATAAGAGAAAATCCCTGGAGAAGGATTGTGGGGAATAGAGATCCACAACTGAACTCAAATCATAGCTCTGCAGTTTATTAGCTGTACACCACTGGACAAGCTGCTTAACATATCTGAATCTCAATGTCCCTATTTGTAAAATGAAGATAGTACTATCATCTATTATTGTTGATGTCAGAGTAAAGGGTAATTATGTAAAGTTTCTAGCACAGTGGCCGAACCTAAGCAGTCAGTAAATATCATTATTTTATGAACTGTTTACTTTTAGATTCTTATTCCTCATATAAGAGTATGTACCTTAATAACATATGAAAGAGAAAACAGGCCGGGCGAGGTGGCTCACGCCTGTAATCCCAGCACTTTGGGAGGGTGAGGCGGGTGGATCACGAGGTCAGGAAATCCAGACCATCCTGGCTAACACGGTGAAACCCCATCTCCACTAAAAATGCAAAAAATTAGCTGGGCGTGGTGGCGGGCGCCTGTAGTCCCAGCTACTTGAGAGGCTGAGGCAGGAGAGTGGCGTGAACCTGGGAGGCAGAGCTTGCAGTGAGCCAAGATCGCGCCACTGCACTCCAGCCTGGGCGACTGAGGGAGACTCCGTCTCAAAAAAAAAAAAAGAAAGAGAAAACAGACCTAAAACTTATTTCAAGGTAATACAGAGTAGTGAAAAATTAAAATTAAAAATAGGCCAGGCACGGTGGTTCAAGCCTGTAATCCCAGAACTTTGGGAGGCCGAGGCGGGCAGATCACTTAAGGTCAGAAGTTCAAGACCAACCTGGCCAATGTGGTGAAACCCTGCCTCTACCAAAAAATACAAAAGTTGGTCAGGTATAGTGGCGCGAGCCAGTAATCCCAGCTACTTGGGAGGCTGAGGCAGGAGAATCATCTGAACTTGAGAGGTAGAGGGTGCAACGAGCCAAGATCGTGCCCCTGCACTCCAGCCTGGGCGACAGAGCAAGAATCCATCTCAAAAAACAAAAATAAAAAGTTTTGGTTTTTGCCTATTCAAAGCCAATAATATGAAAGACCAGAAATATCCTTGTCATGACAAGAACGTGAAGAAAAGGGCATTTTCACACTACTGATGAGATGATAAACCAGACTAGCTTATTTCTGAAGGAAATTTGGCAGTGTCCATGAGCAAAAGGTCAAAAGGTACATATGCTTTGACCTAACAATTCTCCCTCTAGAAATATGTTATGAAAATGTGCCTAAAAGTATCCATGGACACAGAAAAAGGTTCTCTCTGACATAATAAAAAAACTGAATGTACATCATTGAGGACTGGTTAAATGAAGTATAATGTGTATTTTGTCAAATTATAAAATACAGCCACAATATAAAAGGAGAAATTGTCCCTACTTCATATCCTTTCTCTATTATTGAATTTTGTCTGACAGAGCTTCCATTGCCTTTTTTTTTTTGAGACGGAGTTTTGCTCCTGTTGCCCAGGCTGGAGTGTGATGGCATGATCTCGGCTCTCCGCAACCTCCACCTCCTGGGTTTAGGCAATTCTCCTGCCTCAGCCTCCCGAGTAGTTGGGATTATAGGCATGCGCCACCAAGCACAGCTAATTTTGCATTTTTAGTAGAGACGGGGTTTCTCCATGTTGGTCAGGCTGGTCTCGAAGTCCTGACCTCAGTGATCCACCCGCCTCGGCTTCCCAAAGTGCTGGGATTACAGGCGTGAGCCACTAAGCCCCGTCGCTTCCATTACTTTTTTAACTTAAAAAATATTTAATTGGCCAGGCGCAGTGGCTCACACCTGTAATCCCAGCACTTTGGAAGGCCAAGGCGGGCAGATTACGAGGTCAGGAGATGAAGACCATCCCAGCCAACACGGTGACACCCCGTCCCTACTAAAATACAAAAAATTAGCTGGACATGGTGATGCGCGTCTGTAGTCCCAGCTACTTGGAAGGCTGAGGCAGTGGAATCGCTTGAACCTGGGAGGCGGAGATTGCAGTGAGCCAAGATGGTGCCACTGCACTCCAGCCTGGTGACAGAGAGAGACTCCATCTCAAAAACATAAATATATATATATAAAATAATTTTTAATTTAGTATACTGGTTTTTAGATATACACAACATTCTTTGTAATGCAATGTTTTCTCACAAAAGAAATGTTTGTTCCTTTTAATGTCAAAGTTTAGCACATATTAGATTCTCTGTCCTAAGTAATACAATCTTGCCACACCAGCTGATGCCTAAATTATTCACTGGCCACTGAACTGGCACTCTTCCATGGTAGCGCACATGCTGTTAATAACATTCAGGGTGCTGAATTCCATTCACAGGAAAATGCTGAAGACTCAGAACAAATAGGTACACACATTTTGAAGTGTGTGAGGTCAGGAAGGACATCTAATCCATGATACCATTACATTCTATTGACATCGTACATTCATGAAGCTATATGTGCCTTTAAAACAAAGCTACATATATAGCACAAGGAAAAAACTAATAACCTTTGACATTAAAGGCTTTTATTCCAAAAATTTTTAAACCACCACTAAGGTCTTCTTTTAACCTACGAGTAACTACAGTCAGCCTTCTGTACCTGTGGGTTCTACACTCATGGTCTTAACCAACCACAGATTAAAAAATGGATGATCATATCTGTACAGAACACATACAGACTTTTTTTCCTTGTAAATATTCCCTAAACAATACAGTATAACTGTTTACAAAGCACTTACACTGTACTAGGCATTATAATAAGTAATCTAGAGATTATTTAAAGTATACAGGAGGCAGTGCATAGTTTACGTGGAAATACTATGCCGTTTTATACAAGGGACTTGAGTGTCTGTGGATTTTGATATCCTTGGGGAGTCCTGGAACCAATCCCCCAGATATCAAGGGATGACCACATCGAATGGATGTATAAACAATTCTTAAATATAGTCATTAAAACCTGATATAAAATGACAGATCAGCCTGGTTTGCATGTATTAACATCTACCACATATTTTACAGCTACAGTGTACAGAATTAAATAAACTCACTTTGTGACCAAGCCTTAAAAAATGTTTTTGCCGGCCGGGCGCGGTGGCTCAAGCCTGTAATCCCAGCACTTTGGGAGGCCGAGACGGGCGGATCACGAGGTCAGGAGATCGAGACCATCCTGGCTAACACGGTGAAACCCCGTCTCTACTAAAAAATACAAAAAACTAGCCGGGCGAGGTGGCGGGTGCCTGTAGTCCCAGCTACTCGGGAGCCTGAGGCAGGAGAATGGCGGGAACCCGGGAGGCGGAGCTTGCAGTGAGCTGAGATCCGGCCACAGCACTGCAGCCTGGGCGACAGAGCGAGACTCCGTCTCAAAAAAAAAAAAAAAAAAAAATGTTTTTGCCCTATGCCTGACCAGTATTCTTTAACATCTATGTATTACTGCCTTACAATCTAATGTCACACATAAGGAAAGAGGATAGAAATACATACTTTAACTCATTAATGTACAAACATATAAAATTAAGTAGCCTCTTCAAAAGTCACATATAAAAATCAGTAATAACATTAAGATTAAAATTCAGAGCTCCTAGTCTACTCATTCTATGCAGATTTGATTATATTATTACTCTTATCTTCTTCATATTACTGAAATCACTTACTGAATCAAATGCACTAGTTTACCATTATATAAAAAGAAGTAAGTGGCCAGGAAGCGGAGCTTGCAGTGAGCCAAGATCATGCCACTCACTGCACTCCAGCCTGGCTGACAGAGTAAGACTCCGTCTCAAAGAAAAAAAAGAAAGAAAGAAAGAAAGAAGTGGCCGGGCGCAGCGACTCATGCCTGTAATCCCAGGACTTGGGAGGCCGAGGTGGGTGGACCACTTGAGGTCAGGAGTTCGAGATCACCCTGGCCACATGGTGAAACCTCTTCTGTACTAAAAATACAAAAATTAGCCAGGTGTGATGGCAGGCACCTCTAATCCCAGCTATTTGGGAGGCTGAGGCAGGAGAATCATTTGAACCAGGGAGGCAAAGGTTGCAGTGAGTAGGGATTGTGTTACTGCACCCCAGCCTGGGAAACAGTGAGACTCCCCCTCAAAAAAAAAAAAAAGTAAGGAAATATCATAGAGAAGTTCACTGGACAGAATCAAGTATGGATTCATTAAAATGTAGAAAATGATTAGATGTGAAACATGATACCATTTTTCACTTCAGGAAGGGAGGGCAGTTAGGGAAAAAATGGGAAGGAAGGAACCTAGAAGTACTAGTGTCCAGGCACACAGGAATCATGGAATTCTGGAACTGAAAGGGATTCTAGATAACCTTCACAGGATCTAACACTTTAGAAATCTAGATTGATTACAATGCTGTTTCCAAATGAATAGAATTTAGTACATGGTAAAGTAGTAGTATTGCTTCTCCCTCTCCCTCTTTCTAAAGAGTTTAATTCCTTAGGTACTGTACAGGTCTCCTGAGTCACATAAATTTTTGGTTTCCCAGTACATATAAAAGTACTTAAGAGACCTATCTAAAATATATTCCCATGGCACAGAGCCCAAGGGCAATGTTCTAAGCAAGGTACTGTACTGTACTGTACTGTGTGTGTGTGTGTGTGTGTGTGTGTGCGCGTGTGTGAGAGAGAGAGAGACAGGGTCTCACTATGTTGCCCAGGCTGAAGTACAGTGACACAATCACAATTCACTGCAACCTTGATTTCCTGGGCTCAAGCGATCTTCCCACCTCAGCATACCAGGTAGCTGATAGGTGGATCCTCACACCTCAGCCTCCCAAGTACCTGAGATTACAGGTGCGCTCCACCATGCCCAGCTTATTTTTTTTTTTTTTATAGAGATGGGGTCCCAATATGTTGCACAGGCTGCTCTTGAACTCCTGGGCTCAGGCAATCCTCCCTCTTTGGCCTACCAAAGTGCTGAGATTACAGGCATGAGACGCTATACCTCGCCCTTAGTTCTGATTTTTAGAAACATGTTAATTTTGCACTTGGTGGAATCAATCAATCAACAAGGACATGGGAGACCCAAAATGGAATACAAACAGAAACAAATGAACTTAACTATATTTCAAAAATAATAACATAATCACACTGAAGGTGGGAGAGAAAGAGTTTGGGGAGAAACTAACCTAGGTAACTTTGGAACACGGTATTTTGACTACATACTCCAAGTCTCAGGCGAAAGAATAAAAGAGCTGCAAATAAATGTTGTACTCTGGTTACTAAATTAGGAGTGGCAGGGGTGAACAATTCTAAAACTACTTTAAATGTATTCTAAAATTGAGCAAATAAGTAACATATTGTGCCTAATGAGAGCCTATTTCTTGGTGTCAAATGAGGGATTACACATAAGAACAAACAAACAATCAGGTATCAAAATTTAACATATCAGCATGAATTTATGATTTTAATACACAGACAGACATAGAAATATACACATAAAACCAGGTGTGGTAATTGTAGCACTTGGGGAGACCAACACTGGCAGATCATTTCAGCTCACCCTTGACAACATGGCAAAACCCTGTCTCTACAAAACAATACAAAAATTAGACAGTCATGGTAGCACGCACCTGAAGTCCCAGCTACTTCAGGTGAGAGGATCATATAAGCCCGGGGGATGGAGGCAGCAGTGAGCCAAGATCATGTTACTGTACTCCAATCTGGGTGACTGAGACTCTCAAAAACACAAAACAAAAAAATACTACACACATACACACCCACAAATACATCAACATACAGGCATACCTCAGAAATACTGTAGGTTTTGTTCCAGACCACCACAATAAAGCAAATACCCCAATAAGGTGAGTCACACAAATTTTTTGGTTTCCCAGTACATATAAAAGTTATGTTTACATTATACTGTAGTCTATTAAGTGTACAACAGCATTATGTCTAAAAAAATGTACAGACCTTAATTTTAAAATACTTGATAGCTAAAAAATGCTAATAGGTATCTGAACCTTCAGCAAGTTGTAATGCTTTTGCTGGTGGAGGGTCTCATCTTCATGTTGATGGCTGCTGACTAATCAGGATGGTGGCTGCTGAAGGTTAAAGTGGCTGCAAGAAGTCCTTTTCTTTTGAGACAGAGTCTTGCTCTTGTCGCCCAGGCTGGAGTGCATTGGCAAGATCTCTCAGCTCACTGCAAACTCCGCCTCCCGGGTTCAAGCGATTCTCCTGCCTCAGCCTTCCGAGTAGCTGGGATTACAGGAACCCACCAACACGTCCAGCTAATTTTTGTATTTTTAGTAGAGATGGGGTTTTGCCACGTTGGCCAGGCTGGTCTTGAACTCCTTACCTTGTGATCTGCCCACCTCGGCCTCCCAAAGTGCTGGGATTATAGGCATGAGCCGCCTCGACTGGCCTCTTTGCTTTCTTTTTTTTTTTTTTTTTGAGACAGGGTCTCACTCTGTCACCCAGATTTGGCTGAGTGCAGTGGCACAATCTCTGCTCACTGCAACCTCTGCCTCCCAGGCACAAGCAATCCTCCCACCTCAGCCTCCAAGAAGCTAGGACTACAGACACACACCAAGCTCAACTAATTTTTGTGTTTTTGTAGAGATGAGGTCTCACCACACGTTGCCCAGGCTGGTGTCGAACTTCTGGGCTCAAGTGATCCTCCCGCCTCAGCCTCCCAAAGTGCTAGGATTACAGGCGTGAGCCACTGCACCCAGCCAACGATGTCTTAAAGACTACGGTAAAGTTTGCCACATTGATTTGCTCTTTCACGAAAGACTTCTCTATAGCATGCGATGCTATTTAATGATGTTTTACCCACAAGAGAACTTCTTGCAAAATTGGAGCCAAATCTCTCAAACCTCGCTGCTGGCTTTATCAACTAAGTTGATATAATAGTCTAAATCATTTGCTATTATTTCAATAATGTTCACAGCATCTTCACCAGGATTAGATTCCATCTCAAGAAACCACGTTCTTTGCTCATCCAAAAGAAGCAACTCATCTAGGCCAGGCACAGTGGCTCACACCTGTAATCCTAGCACTTTGGGAGGCCGAGGCAGGTGGATCACTTGAGGTCAGGAGTTCAAGACCAGCCTGGCCAACATGGTGAAATCCAGTCTCTACTAAAAACACAAAAATTAGCCAGGCATGGTGGCGGGTGCCTGTAATTCCAGCTACTTGGGAGACTGAGGCAGCAGAACTGCTTGAACCCAGGAGGCAGAGGTTGAAGTGAGCCAAGATCGCACCATTGCACTCCAGCCTGGGCAACACAGCCTCCATCTCAAAACAAACAAACAAAAAAGAAGTAACTCGTCAATTTTTCAAGTTTAATCGTGAGATTGCAGCAAGTCAGTTCCATCTTCAGGCTCCACTTCTAATTCTACTAATAGTTCTCTTGCTGTTTCCACCACATCTGCGGTCACTTCCTCCACTGAAGTCTTGAACCCCTCAAAGTCATCCATGAGGGTTGGAATCAACTTCTTCCAAATTCCTGTTAATGCTGCCATGAATCATGAATGCTCTTAATGGCATCTACAATAATAAATCCTTTCCAGAAGGTTTTCAACTTACTTACTTTGCCCAGATGCATCGGAGGAATTACTGTCTATAGCAGCTATGGCCTTATCAAATATATTTCTTAAAGAATGAGACTTGAAAGTCAAAATGACTCCCTGATGCATGCATGGGCTGCAGAATGGATGCTGTGTTAGCAAGCATGAAAACATTATTCTCCCTATATATCTCCATCAGAGCTCTTGGGTGACCAGGTGCCTTGTTAATAAGCAGTAATAAATATTTTGAAATCTGTCTGTCTGAGCAGTAGGTCTCAATAGTAAGCTTAAAATATTCAGTAAACCGTGCTGTAAACAGATATGCTCTAATCCAGGCTTTAGTATTCCATTTCTAGAACACAGGCAGAGTGAAGGCAGAGTCAATTTAGCATAATTCTAAAGGGCTCTGGGATTTTCAGAATGGTAAATGAGCATTGGCCGTAAAGTCACTAGCTGCATTATCCCAACAAAAAAGTTAGCCTGTTCTGGCTGGGTGAGGTGGCTCACACCTGTAATACCAGCACTTTGGGAGGCCAAGGAGGGAGGATCACTTGAGGTCAGGAGTTCAAGACCAGCCCAGCCAACATGGTGAAACCCTGTCTCTACTAAAATATAAAAATTAGCTGGGCATGGTGGTGCGCCCCTGTAATCCCAGCTACTTGGGAGGCTGAGGCAGGAGAATCGCTTGAACCTGGCAGGTAGAGGTTGCAGTGAGCCAAGATCACACCACTGCACTCCAGCCTGGGCGACAGAGCAAGACTCCATCTCAAGATATATTAAAAAGAAAAAAAAAAAGGTAGCCTGTTCTTTGAAGTTCTGAAGCCAGGCATTGACTTCTCTCTAGCTATGAAAGTCCTAGATGGTATATTCTTACAATACAAAGCTGTTTCATCCACTTTAAAAATCTGTTGTGTAGTGTAGCCACCTTCATCAATGATCTCAGCTACATCTTCTGCGTCGGCACTTGCACTTCTATGTTATGGAGTGGCTTCTTTCCTTAAACCTCATGAATCAACCTCTGCTACTTTCCATCTTTTCCTCACCTTTCTCCACTTCCACAGAATTGAAGAGAGGGCATGGCTCTGGCTTAGAGTTTGGCTTAAGGGAATGTTGTGACTAATTTGATCACTTATCCAGACCACAAAAATCTCTTCCAGCCGGCGCGGTGGCTCACATCTGTAATCCCAGCACTCTGGGAAGCCAAGGCGGGCAGATTACCTGAGGTCAGGAGTTCAAGACGAGCCTGGCCAACATGGCGAAGTCCCGTCTCTACTAAAAATACAAAAATTAGCCAGACGTAGTGGTGCGTACCTGTAATCCCAGACACTCAGGAGGCTGAGGCAGGAGAATTGCTCCAACCCAGGAGGCGGAAGTTGCAGTGAGCCAAGATTGGGCCACTGCACTCCAGCCTGGGCAACAGAGTGAGAGACTCCATCCCAAAAAAAAAAAAAAAAAAAAAAAATTCTCTTCCATATCAGCAATAACACTGTTTTGCTTTTTCACCATTTACTACTTACTGGAGTAACACTTATTTTCCTTCAGGAACTTTTCCTTTGTATTCACCACTTGACTGTTTGGCACAATAGACCTAGCTTTCAGCCTGCCTTGGCTTTCCACCTGCCTTCCTCACTAAGCTTAATTATTTCTAGCTTTTGATTTAAAGCGAGAGACATGAGATCTTCCTTTCTCTACGAACACTGAGAGGCCACTTCACTATTGTTGTGTCTCAGGTAATAGGGAGGACAGAGGAAGAGAGACCAAGGATCAGCTGGTTGTTAGAGCAGTCGGAGCTCACACATTTATTACATTCACCATTTCATACGGGCGCAGTTTGTGGTGTTCCAAAACAATTATAATAGTAACATCAAAGACCACTGATCAAAGATCATTGTAACAAATATAATAATAAAGTTTGAAATATCATTAATTACCAAAAAGTGATATAAAACGAGCGCATGCTGTTGAGAAAATGGCACCAACAGACCTGACACAAGGTTGCCACAAACCTTCAATTTGTAAAAAGCATGTATATGTGAAATGCAATAAAGCAAAACACAAAAGCAAGGTATGCCTCTATATTTTCTAACTTTGCCACTCAAAAGGTCTAAAGGAAGTAATATCCTAGTACCAATGAGCATACCTGGCCTGTGTCCAGGTCCTGTTTTCCAAAAGCCATTCTCCAGTAAAAGGAACAAGCGCTCCTTAGAGCTCCAATCCAAGGGCTGGACAGAAAAAGCACAAGGTAAGTCAGAATATCTGTGGTGCCAGAAAGTAAACCCTGAAGGAAGGATAGGGACATACCACAGGGACACTGGAGTAAGCCTAAAGAAAGATGCTCTCTCTGAAACATCTGAGATAATTTGCTGAACAAAACAAAGAATGACGAGTGATATTTACAACCCATTGAATTAAACAAAAATCTATGAGTCCACACTTAAAGAAAGGAAGGGAGGGGAAAAAAGCTCTTACTTGTGGAAGAATCCCTAATAGAGGAACTACAAAATTAGAAAACCATTTGGCAAACCTCAGTTGTTTAAGGCCGAACTCATCAAGAATGCTCAAATTGGTCAGTGAATATAAGATGAGAAATAGTATACATGAATAGTCTCAAAGTATCTCTCCACAAGATATTGTACTTGTTAGTTACAAAGAAAAAAATGGTAACTTTATAGTGAGAAAAACCTGGCAGTTACACCACCTCAACCAAGTGATCAAAGTTTGCCTTACCAATAATGGGACAAATTGACATCATGCGCCTCTCAATATGTGTGGACACAACAGCAGTTCTGTGAAGTTCCTGCCAAAAGCGCAAAACCTGAATCTAATCATGAGAAAACATCAGCCATAAGCAAACTGAGGAACAGTCTACAAAATAACTGGCCAGTACGCTTCAAAAGCATCAGAGGCATGAAGGCAAAGAAAGACATAAGGAGCTGCTGCAGCTGTCCGGCCTTAAGCAGAGTGCTATGTGAACAAGGTTCTGCACAGGTGTGCTGACTCCGACCAAAGGAGAAGCCTATGCCCTAAGGTTTCATAACGATGCAGCATAAGCTCGAATTCACGTTTCATTGAGAGGCTTTCACAGCCAACCAATCATGCAAACAATATTCAACACAGAGGCAGAAGAAAAGGGGGCTGTGAGGAACCAAGCACAACCCTTGGCTAGGGAGACCAACATGCAAACAAATGAGCCAAACAGTCCCGAAGTCCTTCGGACGCCCTGGGTGGGGATGGGGTGGAGTTGTGGGGGTGGCGGCTGCTTCTCTCCGGGTGGCAGCAGATGCCAAAATCAGGAGAAAGCTTCAGAGCTCTCCTGGGCACAGCCTCTAAAAGCGTCTTGAGCAAGGCCTGGTCCTGGCACATTTTATGATCCTCCCAAATGGGTCTATTCTCATTATCTCAGCCACCTTTCACTTTCTATGTGTTCGTTTCAGGTCTAAGGTGGTACCCAGTGAGGGCAAGTGTTGTCACAGCAGTCCATTCTCCCAAATGGGTCTATTCTCATTGTCTCAGCCACCTTTCGCTTTCTATGGGTTCGTGTCAGGTCTCAGGTGCCACTCAGTCAGGGCAGGTGTATGTCGCAGCAGTCCATTATATATGTTTATCGCTGGGGGGAGTAGGGGTGACTTTGCTGTGAGCTCAATGCTACTTGACATGAGTGACCCCATTTTGAGACATCAGAATCACATCATTATGATGTATCACCAGATTAGAGGACACTAATGAGACAGGACAAATAATGTAACATGTGATGAAGGACCGAATTCTGAGCAAGAAAAAAAGGTCCATTAGTGGGACAGTTGGCAAAATCTAAATAAAGTCAGTAAATTACCTAACAGTATTGAATTGCTTTTAATTTCGTTAAAACCAAATTGCTATTGAAGAGTTTAAATATAGGCCCAGCACAGTGGCTCATGACTGCAGTCCCAGCTACTCAGGAGTATGAGGCAGAAGGATTGCTTGCGCCCAGGAGTTTGACGCTGCAGTGAGCTGTGACCGCACCACAGCGCTCCAGCCTGGGCCACAAAGCAAGACCCTGTCTTTAAAAAAAAAAAAAAAAATAGTTTAAACAGTTCATCAAATCAATAATACTGAACTGATGTTAACGGATGAGATTTTGATAACTGTACTGAAGTTATGCAAGAGAATGTCCTTATGTTTGGGAAATGTACACTGAAGCATTTAGAGGTAAAGTAGCTTCATATCAAACTCTGTAGGAAAAGGTAGGTGGGTGGGTAGGTGAGTGTGGGTGTGTGGGTTACGTGTAAAGAGAGAATGATTGATAAAACTAGGGTGGTCAAATACTAACATTTGAAACATTGGGGAATCTGGATGAAGCGTAACAGGAATCCTTCGTACTATTTTTACAACTTTTTTGTATGCCTAAATTTACTTATTGTGTATGTTGTAGGTAATTTCAACATAAAAATTAAAGAAAAAAGGAACCAAAAAAGTTTAAGCTCCTCTTGTCCTCTCTCCTTGCTCTAACTACCTTTTTTTTTTTTTTTTTTTTTTGAGAGGGAATCTTGCTCTGTTGCCCAGGCTGGAGTGCAATGGTGCAATCTTGGCTCACTGCAACCTCCGCCTCTCAGGTTCAAGCGATTCTCCTGCCTCAGCTTCCCTCACCACCACGCCCGGCCAATTTTTGCATTTTTAGTAGAGATGGGGTTTTACCATGCTGGCCAGACTGGACTCAAACTCCCAATCTCAGGTGATCCGCCCGCCTCGGCCTCCCAAAGTGCTGAGATTACAGGTGTGAGCCATGGCACTCAGCCTCTCCAACTACTTTTTTTGTTCTTTGTCTACCCATTAGATTGCAAATACCATAAAAGCAGAGACTCAATTTTGTTCTCCTCCTGTACAAGCAGCACCAAGCACCACACTTTACATTTTAGAGGCACTAAATATTTTGATATTTAACCTTGGACCATATTACAGTTTCTATTCACGTATCTTTTCACTGACACAATTTTAATACATTCTACTGATGAATGGATACATAAAATGTGATATATATCTATACAATGGTTTATTGTTGACAATAAAAAGAAGTATTGATACATCCTACAACATGGATGAACCTTGAAAACATTATGTTAAGTGAAAAAAAGAAGCCAGTCAAAAAGGACCATCTATTGTATGGTTACAGGTATATGACACGTCCAGAATAGATGATCTACACAGGCAGCAAGTAGATTAGTGTTTGCTTAGGGCTGGGGGTGATGGGCAGAGTGGGGAACAATGGCTAAGAGGCACAGGGGCTTTTTTTGAGGGTAATGTAAATATTCTAAAATTGTGTGAGGTGAGAAATAATTTGGCCAAAAGAATTTTTAACTTAAAATTTTAATTGTGCTGATGGCACAACTATAAATATACTAAAAGCCATTAAATTATACACTTTAAATGAATGAATTTCAATGTATGTAAATTATATCTCAATAAAGCTGTTTTTAAAAACAAAAACAAAACAAAAAAACTTAAGAGCTCTGCTAGAATTTTTAATAGTAGGCCTGATATATGTAGTCATCTGTGTCTATGTAGTCTTTTATGTAGTAAAGTACTATACATTTGCAGCCACAGGTATGACATTGAAAACCACTTCATTTGACTGGGCGCGGTGGCTCATGCCTGTAATCCCAGCACTTTGGGAAGCCGAGCTGGATGGATCATGAGGTCAGGAGATAGAGACTATCCTGGTTAACAGGGTGAAACCCCGTCTCTACTAAAAATACAAAAAAATTAGCTGGGCGTGGTGGCAGGCACCTGTAGTCCCAGCTACTCGGGAGGCTGAGGCAAGAGAATAGTGTGAACCCGGGAGGCGGAGCTTGCAGTGAGCTGAGATTGTGCCACTGCACTCCAGCCTGGGTAACAGAGCGAGACTCCGTCTCGAAAAAAAGAAAACCATTTCATTTTAGAATTTCCTAATCTTCTATTAAAACTAAACTCAACTGACAACCTTGTATTTGTCTAATAAAGATTCCCAAACAACTACTTTATGATATACAAAAGAAATTACCAACAATTTCATCCCAATGCTGAGCTTTTTTTAGGTTAAGAGTGGCTTAGGGCCGGGCGCGGTGGCTCACGCCTGTAATCCCAGCACTTTGGGAGGCCGAGGCGGGCGGATCACAAGGTCAGGAGATCGAGACCACGGTGAAACCCCGTCTCTACTAAAAATACAAAAAAAAATTAGCCGGGCGCGGTGGCGGGCGCCTGTAGTCCCAGCTACTCAGGAGGCTGAGGCAGGAGAATGGCGTGAACCCGGGAGGCGGAGCTTGCAGTGAGCCGAGATCGCGCCACTGCACTCCAGCCTGGGCGACAGAGCAAGACTCCGTCTCAAAAAAAAAAAAAAAAAAAAAAAGAGTGGCTTAGTGAGAGAAAATGCTCAAGAACCATCAACCCTGGCTCCTTCTCTGCTCTGCTCTCAAGGGTCATTCTGGGGTCATCTCTCCCCTAGAAGTCTTCCCTGCTCCTCAGATCAGGCTAAGTGCGCTCCTTTGGGTTCATGTATCACCCTGCACACATCTCTCCACCCTGGCATTTCTCGAAGCAAACTATTTTTCCCCTCCATTAAATGATGAAATCATTAATCAAATAAATTAATGAACATATATAAATCACCTTTGTATTCTTAGCACCTAGCACAGTACCAGCACCCAAAAAGGCCTAACAAAAGTTGTAAAGTTAAACTTACAGTGTAAATTTGAACCTGTCTGACTTATGTAAGTCCCAGTTTTCTCCTTATCAAAGAGTAATGCCACCCAGTAACTAACTCATAGAGAAATGAGAAACAAACTAGAAAATATAACGAAAGGCACTTTGAAAAAATGATGCATTATACATACACAGTGTTTCATTATAAAGAACCCTATGTAAAATATTAGTTATTATTTTATGGGTCTTCCTATGTAGCTTAATTTTGTTACAGAAACTTTGATACTTCTGGATCTAAGAAGGCATGAGAGGTAAGGATGCCACGAAAGAATAAATATGTCTAAATTAACTGTTTATCATTACATACCTTTTTGTTAACTATTACATGCAAAACAGCATTTTTTAAAACTCAATAGCAATTAAAGGTAAATTACTCAGTAGAGTAGCAAAGAATATAACTGCTACAGAGGTTATTTTTACAGCCCACTTTCCTGTCTGTGTGTTCTGAAATGACTCAGAATCACAGGCTAAAATTCTATATTAAAAAAAAAAAAAAAGAAAAACAAATTCATGACCTGAATGTTGCCACCACACCTCATAAATACAGCACCTTCTGCGGCTAAAGCCTTTTATGCATTTAAGAGCCCTATGTGTTCTTGACAGAAACCATACTCAAGCAGCTGAATTTAGAACGTGCTGACCTTAAGCAAATCAATGCCCTTAGCATGTACTTCTGGCTTGTATCACTGCAAGAGTTAGACAGCCTCACCATCTATAGTAGTCAACTATTTCTGGCCACTGTCCCCTGTCTATTTTAAGATATCCCTACTACACTTCTGTGTTGTACAAAGAAATAGAATAACACATAAACCTGTGTTTAAATACAAATAGTTTACCTCAGAAATCAGGATATGTGCATTCCTACTGTGCTTTGCTCAAAAATATTTAATTTGGTTAGTTTCCACTTCCTGCTTTCATTTATGAAATAAAAAATATTTTAACAAAAATTGAAAAATCAAGTATAAGACACTTTAGCTTACTGCCTAATCAGATTTATAAGTAACCTAGTCATAAACTAGGCCAGAATTGTCAGGGTCCCAAATAAAGTACAAACAAATACTTAAAGAGAGTAATGGTATCTGCCATTTTCTTGCAAAATTACACTAGATATTAAAACAGTATGTCATTAAGGACTACAATATATTTTCACCAATATACCTTAATATTTACTAACTCTTCTAATGCTTGGATCTAAATGACATAAAATCTATTTTTAGTTTTTTATCCAGGCAACATCAACCAAAATGCCTGCACTAGTCTTTGTTTACAAATAAGAGCCTCTTGTTTTTCACTCTAAACCCAGAGCCTGTAATTTAGCATCGCAACTGTATAGCTTCAGAACATCGGGTAAATTATTTACCTGAAATTTATATATAAACACAAATTAGAAACTACTAAACTGTTTAGTAATTACTCATAGATTTTCTTCATTCCTAATACAAAGGCTAGTATTTGTGCAAAGGCCTAATGCTAGAAACCAGTATCATAAAATATTTAGCATTTTAGATTCCTTTTTAAGGGATTTCCTTTATTCCCTTGAAAGATTTGGTAAACCAATAGACATTCTCAAGTATTTAAAAAAAAAAAAAAAAAAGACTTTTTTTTACTCTAGTGGAAAAGATTTCAAATAAAGAAAATGAGGTAATTCTGATATGCAGAATAATGCAGGACCCAAATGAAGTGAAGTCATTTACTAGCAAGTGAACTAAATATAGAGCCCAAGCAGCTGAAGCCTGGGAGTTTATATAATATGCTAGCTCACTACTAAAAGCTCTCAAGACAGAATCCATAGAGTACCAAGGGAAAGAAAAAAACAAAAACTACTATTCTTCTAATACTGTTAAATAAGATTTTACAGTTTTTTTCCAGAAGAAAGCTAATCTCGTATATTGAAAAAAAATCTTTTGGGGAGCAGAGATATCTAGTAAATCTAATTATGTAGCAAGAGCTACTACCTGCAACTACAGCAAATTTAAAATTTTAAATGATCTAAGAAGTTTTAATGGTATCTAGCACTCTACTACCAAAACCATACAATCAAGAATATACTAAGATATACAGCCAAAAGAATGAAAGTCTATCAAAGAGAGATCTACAATCCAGTGTTTAGTGCAGCACTATTCACAATAGGCAAGATGTGGAATGAACCTAAGTGTCCATCAACAAATGAATGGATGAAGAAAATGTGGTACATATATACACAATGGACAGAAAGAATGAGATCCTGTCAATTGCAACAACTTGGATGGAACTAAAGGGCATTATGTTACCTGAAATAAGCCAGGCACAGAAAGACAAAACTTGACAATGTTCTCGCTCATATGTGGGAGCTAAAAATTAAAACAATTGAACTCATGGAGATAGAGAGTAGAATGACGGTTACCAGAGTCTAGGAAGGGTAGTAGATGGGGGCCGGGAGTAGGGATGGTTAACGGGTACAAATATATAGTTAGAATGAACAATATGTAGTATTTGATAGCACACCAGAGTGACCACAGTCAACAATAATTTATTGTACATTTAAAAATAAGTAAAGGAGTCTAATTGGAATGTTTGTAACACAAAGAAATGACAAATGCTTGAAGGAATGGATAGTCCATTTACCCTGATGTGATTATTATGCACTGCATGCCTATATCAAAATATCTCATATACCCCATAAATATATATCTACCTACTATGGACCCATAAAAATAAAAATAATGTTTTAAAAAAGAATATACTAAAGGTATATCAGGCTATTATTTCTAATTCCTAATACATACTTTATTTTTTTTAAGAGGGTCTCACTCTGTCACTCAGGCTGGAGTGCAGTGGCATTATCATAGCTCACTGCAGCCTCTAACACCTGGGTTCAAGGGATCCTCCTACGTCAGCCTCTTGAATAGCTAAGACTACAGGTATTTCCCACCATTCCTGGCTCATTATTTTTTTCTTTTTTTGGAGAGGCAGGGTTTTGCTCTGTTGCCCAGGCTGATCTTCATCTCTTGACCTAAAGTGATCCTCCCACTTCCCAAAGTGCTAGGACTACAGGTGTGAGCCACTAAACCCAGCTCTAATACATGTTTTAATAAGCTTTACTAACACTAAGTGACATAAATGGGCAATTCCTTCTGATAACCTACTAGTAGGGCATATATTTAGAGTTTATTTGTGTAGGAGCTAATTAATTTCTCCTTTATTTTGTACTGGGCACTATAGCATATACTTGCAAGAAGGGTAATCAGGTACAGTGCAAAGGTAAATGCAGTATCAGAAAATACCCCTTTTTGGGTCTAAATTTATATCCCCCATGTTCTAAGCATTTCTAACAATAAACTGCATGAATGACCAATACTGGCAGATACTGTATTTGTCTATATTTTATGGCAGGTCCATCATGTTGGAGCTCATAGGGCTGTAGCATATACCAATAACAAATTCATTCAGGCTTATATGAAAATAATTTATGCTCAAAGTTATCAAACTATGAATTCAAAGCCATTTTACACTCCAGAATGAGTTTTCAGTATTCTGAATCTTGGTAATCACTAGTTAGCCCCTCATACTATCTATTGTACGTCAGGCTAGTGTTACATTGTAGCACGTTATCAATACTTTACATGGGCATTGTTTTCTTCTTTAACTTCCCCCCAGAACCAAGACCAAAATAGCATTATCCATAGCATATATGTGGATAGAACATAATAAAACTGGTTATGATCAGGTGACCTAAAGAGTCACGGGAAGGAAAAGAAATATATTTGTGTTTTGTTTTGTTTTTTGAGATGGAGTTTCACTCTTGTGGCCCAAGCTGGAGTGCAATGGCGCAATCTCAGCTCACTGCAACCTCCACCTCCTGGGTTCCTGCAATTCTCCTGCCTCAGCCTCCCAAGTTGCTGGGATTACAGATGCCCGCCACCACGCCCACCTAATTTGTGTTATTTTTAGTAGAGATGGGGGTTTCGCCATGTTGGCCAGGCTGGTCTTGAACTCCTGACCTCAGGTGATCCACCTGCCTCAGCCTCCCCAAGTGCTGGGATTACAGGCATGAGCCAACGCACCTGGCTTTATATCTGAATCTTAAAATCATTAATCAGAATAACTTTCTGAATTCTTACACAGGTTGAGCATCCCAAATCCAAAAATCTGAAACTTTTTGGGCATTGACATGACACTCAAAGGAAACAAATTTTCAGATTTACGGGTGCTTAACTAGTTGACAGTGCAAATATTCCAAAATCCAGAAAAATCTGAAATCCAAAACACTTCTGGCCCCAAGAGTTTCAGATAAGGGCTACTCAAACCTGTATATAATTTTTCTAAATATTAAGTTACATACGATTATGTCTTTAATAAACTATTCCTCTCAAGTACTGAAATGCCCATGATATACACAAAAATTACTGTAAATACTTTCCAACATTTAAAGACCTCTGTTTGATCATTATTGATCACCTATCATTCCTTCAAATCTTCCATTAAAAATAAAAATAACCAGATGTCTTTGGCATGGAACTTTGCAGTGGAGATTTCTATCCTGCTTGGGTAGATTTTATGTCTTGATTTTTTAAATCTCTTTAAAACAAACCTAAATTGATCTTCTCTTGATTTCCTTTTTAAACTGAAGCAATCTCTTTTACCACAAACACACACAAAATTATTTCATTTGGCAGAAATTTAACATTTATTAATAAGCAACCAAAAAGTATGGAGTTGTTACCTACCTGTAGTACCGAGATTGTAGATACGTTGAACAAACAGTCTTTGATACATGACTGGCCGACCCAAAGTCTATTACTTTAACCCTGTAAGGCTGCCGAACAGGATCCACCAACATAATATTCTCTGGCTTGAGATCAGCATGAATTAAACCAAGACTTTTCAATTTTTTCAGTGCAGTGGTCACTTGCTGAAGAATGGGCCGAATCACTTTTAGTGGCAGGGGACTAAATTTATTTTGTTTCAGAAAGTCATACAAGTTTTGTTCCAGCATCTCAAAAACTAAACAAGTATGGTTACGGTGCTGAAAGCATTCATAAGCTCGTACAAAGTTATATTCATCAGCATTTTCAGTACTGAGCCTTGCTAATATGCTCACTTCTATTTGACCTTGACGAGCATAAGAAGGATGATTTTTCAAAATTTTGATTGCTACAATCTCATTTGTCCCTCTTTTCCAGCATTTAACTACCTGGCCAAAGGTGCCTCGACCAAGAAAATCAAGGACTTCATAAGTATTTTTCATGGAGCATAAGACTTCATGCTGCACTAACTGATAGTCACCTTCTCCAGTGGTACAATTCTGTTTTGATCCTGTGGTAGTTGTCACAACTGTCACTGGATTTCCCATGTTGGTTTGCAACATTGCAGGAAGTATGGACAATTCATCGACAATCTGCATTGCGCTGCTATGATTATCCAACTCCTCACTCTTGCGCTTCAATCCACATCGCTGGGGGCCTTCTAGGAAATGCAATCTGTTTCGCCACGCCCCAATCTGAGGTGCCTGCACTTGAGCTTGCTGCGCCTGAGCTGCTATGACCTTTGTAGCACCTGCAGTGTTTTTCAAAACAACAGCACTTGTCTGCAATGAAAAGTTGTGTCCTCGAGGTCTATTAAATGGTATCTTTGTCTGAAAAGCACTACCCTTAGTGGGAGGATGAGAATTTCCAAAGTTTCTACCATTCACATAGGTCCGTGGATAGTTTCTTTCCTGGAATATACAACTGCTTGGCTCTACTTTGAGTTTCTTCACACTACAAAAGGCACTTGACTGAGTTTGATAAACATATGGTGGGTAGACCAAGACTTGTGAGGCCATACCTGCAAAAAAAAAAAAAAGAAAAGAAAAGAAAAAAAAAGGAAAGAAGAAATATTAATGTCAACAATTTTTTTTTCAATTTTAAATCTCAGGAAGAAAACTCTTAAGGGTCAAATTCACAATTTGTAAAACAGTAATTAATTCCCACTAAGACGCTTTTTTCCCTTGGAGAAGATAACTGTCTTTTTAATATCTCCATTTCAGTTAATTGGTGCTTCAGATATTCTGAGTATTGCATAAACAGTCTAAGAATAAAGAATCAAGTGCATTTTATTACTTAAATATTTACTGAGAAGCTGAAATGGCCAATATGCCCTAGAAACGGTGCCAACATTTTCCCTCAAAAGAAAAGTATAGATCCCTGTAATCCCAGCACTTTGAGAGGCTGAGGCAGTTGGATCACTTGAGGTCAGGAGTTCAAGACCAGCCTGGCCAACATAGTGAAGAAACCCCAACTCTACTAATAATACAAAAATTAGCTGGGCGTGGTGGTGCATGCCTGGGGTCCCAGCTACTTGGGAGGCTGAGGCAGGAGAATCGCTTGAACCCGGGAGGCAGAGGTTGCAGTGAGCCGAGATTGCACCACTGCACTTCAGCCTGTGAAACAGGGCAAAACTCTGCCTCAAAAAAAAAAGTACAGATCCTTTAACTGTACACATTTGACAAAAGTAAAACACTATATTACCAAATTAAAATGTATGTACCAATGACAAGAAAAGAAAATATGCATTACATAAACATAGTTTATAGCCATATTTCTTAAACTTAAAGCCCAAGAATTGCCTCAGGAGGAAAAAAAAAATCTATGTCTGCTTTAACTACATATATATTATATATATAATATATATTTTATACGTGTGTATATAATATATATGTATATATGTGTATGTGTATATATGATATAATATATAATATATACATATAGTATAAACATGTATGTACAATATATATGTTTATGATATATATGTAAATGTGTGCATATGTATGTGTATATATTATAATATATGTATATATTATATATGTCTCAAAAAATACATTTTTTTTGAGACAGAGTTTCACTCTTGTCGCCCAGGCTAGAGTGCAATGGTACAATCTCAGCTCACTGTAACCTTGGCCTCCTGGTTCAAGCGATTCTCCTGCCTTAGCCTCCCGAGTAAATGTGATTATAGGCATGTGCCACTACGCCTAATTTTTTTATTTTTAGTAGAGATGGAGTTTCACCATGTTGGCCAGGCTGGTCTTGAACTCCTTATCTCAGGTGACCCACCTGCGTCGGCCTCCCAAAGTGCTGGAATTATAGGCGTGAGCCACCACGCCCCGCCTATGGCAGGGATTTTAAATAAAATTAGGGTGCCCCATTTCATGAATAGCTGATCCTACATTCTATTTACTAAATATATTATCCTTTGATCTTAAAAAGCATTAGATTACAAAGACAAGTTAATGACTTTCTACCCAGTTATATTCATGTTCCCATTCTTCTCAATTTGTACGTTATTATATGGATATTCCTTTGAACTTCCTCCAAATAATATTGGAAAATATTTGAAATTTTCAAAGCATATTTTCAAATCAAATTTCAAATCATATTTGAAAAACAGATTTAAAATCATTCTAAAGTTCTCAAGGACTAAATGACATTCTATTTATTTTATGCCTGCATCCAAAAAGGATGTGATTTATTGAGGGTGAAATAGCCAACATTCTTACCACACAACCATTAAGTGTTTAATGATTTCATAAACATTATTTGATTCAGATATAACATAGATACGAAAGAGAATTCAGTTTTATTCTGGCATACTTAATGTTCTCCCCTATGACCTTATTTTACCAACTTAGAATTTATAAAATATGAAATCCACCTAGCAACTGCTGACCTACCTATAGGAACTCAAAACATATATACACATAAGAATGAATCCTCAGTATCATAGCTAGAAAAACTGATAATTACACAGGTGTTAGATCTGCCTTCCATCTACCTGGTCTGCCACAACAATATATAATAAATATGTACATCAAAACCACCAGTTGATAGAATCATCACTTTAAGTAATACTCCATGTTTTCTACTTGTACAAAATTACCTTGGTAATTTTCCTAATGGTAAAATCCTAATACAAATGATCAAGTGTAAAAATAAGCTGAGAAGCCAGATACAGGAACTTTGCATTATGTTCTCTTAGTGCTTTTCTGCACATCTACCCTTTCTTCTTTTAACAAGGTCTCACCTAGGCTGCAGCGCAGTGGCACAATCATAGCTCACTGCAGCCTCCAACTCCTGGCCTCAAGTGATCCTCTCATCTCAGGCTCCCAAAATGCTGGGATTACAGGCATGAGCCACTGCACCCAGATTCACATCTACTATTGAACACTTTAAAAACTCTTTTAGATTTCAATCAAAGTAAAATGATATATCCTTGCTGAAGCCTTTCCTGAAACATATAAACTCACCCTCCAGGCAGGGGTGAGCAATCAGTGCTCTCACAGTAGTTCCTAAATTCTTCTCATTTTGCGATTACATTTCATTATATTGTAATTGTCAGTGTATATATCTGTCTTTCACACTAGATCTAAAGCAAAGTGCCAAGGATATAGAGTTGGTGTTCAATAAATGTTGGTTCGTTGGTTGGTTGAAATATCTTCATTTTCTACAATTTAAAAATCTGTATTATATTAACTATGTGGTCTCCTACTCTTGTAACAAATCACAAACATCAGTTCTTTAACTCAGAATCCACAGATTACCATCACAATCTGTAATATCTGTATTAAAAATAAGAGCAACTACCTACTGAGCACTTACTAGGCAACGGTTTAACACTTTATTTACAATATTTTATCTAATCATAGCAATATCTTTCCAATTTGCTTTTAAGAAAACTAAAGTTGGCCAGGCACAGTGGCTCATGCCTGTAATCCCAGCACTTTGGGAGGCCAAGGTGGGCGGATCATGAGGTCAGGAGTTCGAGACCAGCCTGGCCAACGTGGTGAAACCCCATCTCTACTAAAAATACAAAAATCAGCCAGGCGTGGTGGTGCACACATATAATCCTAGCCACTGGAGAGGCTGAGGCACAAGAATCGCTTGAACCCAGGAGGCAGAGGTTGCAGTGAGCCAAGATCATGCCACTGCACTCCAGCCTGGGCAACAGAGCGAAGCTCTGTCTCCAAAAGAAAAAAGAAAAAAAAAAAAAGAAAATTGAAGTTTACGAAGACTAGGTAACTGGCCCATAGTCAATAGCTAAGGCATGGTAAAGGGAACAAGTAAATGCACGGCCTTTCAGATAAAAGGTGTAAATTTATACCTCCTTCAGCTTTCTTGATCTACCACATTCCTAATTTGACTTGACCTTAATAAATCTGCTACAAAACCTTACTATACAAATTAAGACTTGATGTTCGCTCTGTAAGAGAAAATCATAAATTGAAATTCTGGAGTTCCACCAGGCGCAGTGGCTCATGCCTGTAATCTGAGCACTTTGGGAGTCCAAGGCGGGCGGATCACAAGGTCAGGAGATCGAGACGATCCTAGCTAACACAGTGAAACCCCATCTCCACCAAAAAAACAAAAAATCAGCTGGGCGTAGTGGCAGGCACCTGTAGTCCCGGCTACTCAGGAGGCTGAGGCAGGAGAACGGCGTGAACCCGAGAGGCAGAGGCTGCAATGAGCTGAGATCACACCACTGCACTCCAGCCTGGGCGACAGAGCAAGACTCTGTCTCAAAAAAAAAAAAAAAGAAAGAAAAGAAAAGAAAAAAAAAGCAATTCTGGAGTTCCAAACCATCTCATTGGCATCTACTGACATCTATTCCATACCTTTACTCAGAAGAGATCTTGAAACTCCATCAACTGATCGTTCTTTTAATGAAGCAAAACCACACTGAAAACTGCTAAATGTATCAAACTCATCCATTAAGGCACTTTTGTGAGGTTTCAAATCCTATCTGCAATAGTTTTTCTAAGAGACTAGGTCTTACTGTATTGCCCACTCTGGTCTTGAACTCCTGTTCTCAAATGATCCTCATACCTCAGCCTCCCAAGTAATCTCAAATAGATTATAGGTTCGAGCCACTGCACCCTGCTCGACAATTTAACATTGCCATGATTCTCCTAATTTACAAACCACTTCTGTAACCCATACCCACAGACTCAGAAAAAGAGATGATTAAATTCACAGATAATTTTTTTTTTTTTTTTGAGACAGTCTCGCTCTGTTGCCCAGGCTGGAGTACAGTGGCGTGATCATGGCTCACTGCAACTTCCACCTTCCAAGTTCAAGCAATTCTCCTGCCTCAGCCTCCCGAGTAGCTGGGATTACAGGCACCCGCCACCACGCCTGGCTAATTTTTCTATTTTTAGTAGAGACAGGGTTTCGTCATGTTGGCCAGGCTGGTCTCAAACTCCTGGTCTCAAGTAATCCACCCACCTTGGCCTCCCAAAGTGCTGAGATTACAGGCATGAGCCACTGCACCCAGCCCAATTTTTTTTTTTTTTTTTTTTTGAGACGGAGTCTTTGTTGCCCAGACTAAAGTGCAATGGCACAAACATGGCTCGCTGCAGCTTCGACCTCCTGAGCTCAAATGAGCCTCCCACCTCGGCCACCCAAGTAGCTGAGACCACAAATATGTGCTACCATGCCCAACTAATTTTTAAATTTTGTAGAGATGGGGTCTTGCCATATTGCCCAGGCTGGTCTCGAACTCCTGGGTTCAAGCAATTCTCCTCCTGACTTGGCCTCCCAAAGTGCTGGAATTACAGACATAAGCCACTGAGCTCGGCCAACAGATAAATTTTAAAACAGCTATTATATACTTGTGGATTTAAAGGAAAGCATGAACATAAATAGGAGAGACATGAAAAATATAGAAGAACACTGTACACCATACATACACAGATAGTGGGAAGGCAATCTGGCAGTATTTAACAAAATTGCAAATGAACATACCCTCTGACCTAGAAATGTAGGCAACTCAGACACTGTACAAGAATATTCACTGCAGCACTGTGTAAAGCAACCTAATACTGTAAATAACCTACATATCCATCAAAAGGTACTAAACAGACCTTGACACATGGACCAATTTAAAAAGAATGAAAACAATTTATTTGCCTTGTTATTGACCTGATTCTGAAGATAATACTGCTACCTGAAAAAAAGCAAGATTTCAAAAAATGTGTACTTTACAACAGATATTACCATGTGTGTTGAGGAATTATATGCATATATTTGCATATGCACTGAATATCTATAGATACATAAAGAAACTGAGGGTTTCTTTGCCTTGGTGAAGAGTAACAATACTGGGAGCAATGAAAATAATTACTTTTCACTGTACATCCTTTACTACATACATGTATCACCTGTTCAAAGAAAGTTTTTTAATCATCTGTGGAACCTATTAAAACATATATATTTAAAAATAAAATAATCTGGGATTTGCTTTGAAATAATATAGAAGAGGAAAAAGTGGACGGGGATATGGATAAAATGAAATGAGTCATAAACTGTTATTTATAGAAGCTTGATGATGGGTATATTGGGGTTCATTATGCTATCCTGTCTACTTTTGAATACGTTTATATTTTTCCTTAATAAAAAGTTAAGTAAGGGCCAAGCATAGTGGCTCACACCTATAATCCCAGCACTTTGGGACACCAAAGCAGGTGGATCATTTGATGTCAGAGTTCAAGACGAGCCTGACCAACATGGTGAAACCCTGACTCTACTAAAAATACAAAAATTAGCCAGGTGTGGTGGCACACACCTGTAATCCCAGCTACTCGTGAGGCTGAGGCAGGAGAATCGCTTGAACCCAGGAGGTGGAGGTTACAGTGAGCCGAGATCGTGTCACTGCACTCCAGCCTGGGCAACAGAGCAAGACTCTGCCTTAAAAAAAAAAAAAAAAAAAAAAAAGGCTAAATAAGTAAATATACACATAAAACTCTAATCAGAAAGATTTTGATTCAGTAGGTCTGTGATAAGGTCCAGGCATCTGAAAGTGTACAAGCTCCCAGAGTCATGTAGAGTCACGCTAAAATCTGAGAACCAATGACCTCATCCATACAAAAACCACAGGCAAACTCAAGTCCTACCAAATCAGGGCCCCCAAGTCTGAAAAAACAGGATGAAGTGCCAGGGAATCAGATCAATGCACACCACTCTAGGCTAATTCACGCCGTGTTAAATTGTGGGAACAGCTGATAAATGACAGAGAAATTTTTAAAACTGCTGCAATTTCTGGATCCTGCCATTCCTAGCTTTTCTTTCCCAACATGCCAAGCTGGAAGGCAATCAATCAACCCAAGGCTCCAACCAGGGCGGACTAAATGAAACTTAGACAAAGTATCATTATCCCTCACCAGCCAATTCTCAACCACTGTGCTCTGTGAACCCATCTCAAAAGGGACTTTAGAAAATAAACAGAGATCGGGAGGCTGAGGCAGGAGAATGGCGAAAACCCGGGAGGCGGAGCTTGCAGTGAGCTGAGATCCAGCCACTGCACTCCAGCCTGGGCGACAGAGCGAGACTCTGTCTCAAAAAAAAAAAAAGAAAAAGAAAAAAAAAGAAACACAGATAGAAATATCAAGCAATTTATAGTTCATCAGAAGGCATAGGTGGTGGTGCTGGAGACAAGTATAAAAGACCATACGACCTACAAATTGCTTATTAACTTGACCACTGTGACTTCCTGATATATCCAGGTAATTAACTCTTTTCCTTCTCCTACCCTCCATCAGATAGACTCATGACTTGTTATATCTGCTGTTTATGGATTTTACAAAGTACTATATTCCCAGGAGCTACTGAAGCCCATAGTCCAAAATATTTTTTAGTACAATACTATTTCCTATTTTTCATTACAATATATACTGTGTTGTCCTCCACAGCTATATTATTCATGACCTTGCCAATTGTTCTTATCAACTAAGAAACGATGTTTTGAAATACTACCCCTTTGTGAGCTGGAGCTCCCCATAAAATATTACTCAGAGGATAGTGATGACTCCTATTAGAGCAACCATTACACTTTCATTCCTTAGAATTAATAATTTGAGGTTCTTTAATCTACTATGGTCTGAATGCTTGTGTCCCCACCCCTGCCCCTCAGCTCCCCCAGAATTTGTATGTTGAAACTTAACCCCCAAAAGAGATGGTATTAAGAGGTGGGACCTTTGGGAACTGTAGATCATGAGGGCTCTATCCTCATGAATGGGATTAGTGCTCTTTTACATAAAAGAGGCCTAAGGCAGCTTGTTCATCCCTTCTACCATATAAGGACACAGCAAAAGGGCACCATCTTTGAAGGAGGAGAAAGTGAGCCCTCACCAGACACCAAATCTGCTGGCACCTTGATCTTGAACTCCAGAGCTGTGAGCAATAAGGTTATGCTCTTTATAAATTACCCAGTCTTAGGGATTTTATTATTGCAGCCCAAACGGACTAACATACAGATCTTATTTTTCCAATCCTCTAACAAACTTTAAGTCTCATCTGAACTACTCGATCCAAATTGTTCACCACACCAGCAATGTAATCAATATTGACACCCATAGTCATGAGTCTGATCATTGCTAACCATAGTGGGCTGTTTCCATCTTTTTTTACTACACATAATATTAGCCCTTCTGAAAAGGGAGGGAGAAAACAGAAACAGAAATATTTTACCAAGTTATATTCAATTTATTTGCCAATATGAAATTTCTGAATTATTTTTGACCAAACTTATACACACCCCAAATGTAATAGGGTTCTTCTTTTTTTTTTTTTTTTTTTTTGAACAAAGAATCTCCCTCTGTCGCCTATGCTGGAGTGCTGGAGGGCAGTAACGTTATCACAACTCACTGCAACCTCCGCCTCCCCGGGTTCAAGTGATTCTCGTGCCTCAGCCCCCCAAGTTGCTGGGATTACAGGCATACACCACCATGTCCGGCTAATTTCTGTATTTTTACTAGAGATGAGGTTTCACCATGTTAGCCAGGTTGGTCTCAAATTCCTGGCCTCAAGTCATCCAACCACCTCAACCTCTCAAGTGTTGGGATTACAAGCATGAGCCACCACACCTGACTGGGTTCTTCTTTTAAATGTACTTTGATATCACAAATAAATTTAATAAAAGGCAATAATGCCTTGCACTCTCCTTACTCAATTTACTACTTCTATCTGTTCAAATCTCCATTTTAAAAATCTTTTCCTTTTTAAAAATTGTGGTAAAAAATAAAATTTACTGTCTTAAATCATTTTAAGTGTATTGTTCAGTGACATTAAGTACAAGGAGCGTGCTAAAAAACAAAGAAACCAGCAACACCAAGAAACACAAGTAGGTGCTTCTTGACCAACTACCAAGTCCCTCTCCTATTCTTACTTTGGTCTTTACATGGACCCAGTTATCTCTCGCAGTCTTCTCTTTCCTCCCTTATCTCAATCAAACCCTGAGATATGAGTTTATGCTCCTATAAATACAGTCCTTCACATTCTGTCCTCAAAATACTGTCCTTCTTTTCCTTTGACCTATCATCTCTTCCTGATTATGTCCCACCACAGACTCACAATATTTTTGGCTAAATTCTAGTTCCTCTTTCTAATAAAATTATAGATTGAAAATTAACACTTTTCTTACGTAGCACAAAAGGTATTCATAAAGATTTATAATTTTTTTTCTCTTAGTTTAAAATTAGTTACATTTTTAACAAATTAATCACCAACCTCTGACAGAAAGGTTTTTTTTAAAGATGTAAAAAGCACACATTCTAAGAGGGAAAACATGACAAATTTGATTTTATTAAAATTTAAAACTTTCATTCATGATACCTGAAATAAAGATAAGCCACTGATATAGAGAAGTTATTTGCAATACACGTAACTGAGAAAAGATCTAAAGAAGTCATATTATGTTTGGTAAAACTGAGGAGACAAATGGACAGAAGATATAAACAGACAATTCACAGACAGGAAATACACGCCAAGTCTTATTTTAAAAACTTATCAACCTCACTAGCAAGGAAAATGCAAATTAAAACCACACAGAATATATAAACAGACAATTCACATAAAAGAAATACAAGCCAAGTCTTATTTTAAAAAATTATCAACCACACTAGTAAGAAGGAAAACGCAAATTAAAACCACAGTAAGATGCCATTTTATAGCTATCAAACTGGCAAAAAGAAGTAGGACAACACACACTGTTGAAGAATAGGGCAACAGAGTATATATACTAGGGTAAGAAGTACAATTACTTTTGAGGGCAAAGCTGAAAATGGACATACTCTATAATCCAGCAATTCTTCTCCCAGGTGTATATCCCATCTAGAGAAACTCTCACAAATATGCATAAAGAAACGGTAAATTAGTGTTCACTGCAGCACTACATATACATATATGTAGTATCAAAATTTCAGAATAATCTAATCGTCAGAAAAGGACTGGATATTGTGGCTTAGTCATAAAATACAAAGCATGTAATACAAGTGTGGCTCATATCACAATTATTATATATTTATGTACCACAAAAAAAGAAAACATACCAATTGTTAGGGCAAGACATCATTGATTTTAAGATGCATCCCAGTTTCAAAGATGTTAAAATGTTGGAAGGAAATGTGCTAGAACTGAAGTGCAGCAAAATGAATTAACTGAAATTACATACATCAATGTACATAAATCTGAAAACAATATAGAACAAAAAAAGTTGCAGAAGAGCATGCATCATTTATTATAAAGTTAATAGAAGACAAAACTATACCATGTTTTATATGTGGTAAAGGTATAAAAACATGCATGAAAATGACAGACATGTCAAGGAAGAAAAGAGAAGGGACCACAAATTTATTTTGCACACCGGATGACAGCTGCATAGGAAGTGATTCTATTACTCCCTATACTTTCATAGCCTGAGTTTACACGAATTTTTAAATAAAGGTAAAAAAATCTATCAGAGAATAGGAATAACCTATTTTAGTAATTGTTTATTTTTAAATTACAAAAATACAGCCCTGGCACGGTGATTCACACCTGTAATCCCAGCAATTTGGGAGACCGAGGCGGATGAATCATTTGAGGTCAGGAGTTTGAGACCGGCCTGGCCAACATGATGAAACCCCGCCTCTACTAAAAATACAAAAAATACCTGAGTGTGGTGGTGCACGCCTGTAATTCAGCTACTTGAGAAGCTCAAGCATGAGAATCACTTGAACATGGGAGGCAGGGGTTGCAGTGAGCCGAGATCACGCCACCGCACTCCAGCCTGGGCAACAGGTGAGACTCTAACTCCAAAAAAAGTAAGAATAATAAAATAAAATAAAATTACAAAAATATGACCATTTTAGATATATTTTATTAATATAACCAATCAGCCATACCTTATTTCATTCAGTTGGTAACCATACCAATTTGGTAACCACACCAAAGTGAAGCAGTCACCTGTTAAGTCCATACAAGCCTAAAATATTTGCCATGTACCCCAAGAAACTAGCTAGAATCTATCTCAGATATGAAATTGATTGTATATAAACTATACATAATGAATATCCAGAAGTTATTTCATAACATTATTTACCATATTAACATTTAAAGTATTATTCATAGACTCTATCTCAAAAATAAGAAAAATTCAAATTGAGGAACAGTCTACAAAATAATGGCAGTATTCTTCAAAATGTCAGTGTCAAATCAACATAAAGACTGAGGAAGTTTTCAGATCACAGATTAAACTAAAGAGATACAACAACTGAACAGTCTTTACGCAATTAGTTAGAGGTAAAGGGACATCATGCTTGCAACTTACTTGCAAAAAGTTCAGATAAAAACATAACATAGATATAGAGGAAAAAAGGTAAAAGCAAATGCAGTAAAATGTTAACATTTGAATAATCTAGGTGAAAAATACACAGGAATTCTTTGTATTATTCTTGCAACTTTTCTGGAGGTCTGAATATTTGTCAAAGGATAAGTTAAACAGAAAACAAGAATGAGGGACAGGTATAAAACAATGTCTTTATTGAACAAGACTCTTCTTCAAGGGTCACTAACTTGTGGATGAGCAGCCAAATGTGGTAGGCGTGGCCCAGAGCACCTAAAGTCTAGAATTGCCAGGCATATGAAGAGTCCCTGCGATCATCTGCCAGCATTAATTTTAAAAGTAATCATAAGCAGTGAGGGCAAATTTCTTCACTTAAAAGTATTACTTAATTCATAACAGTTTTTTTTTGTTTGTTTGTTTTGTTTTTTTTTTTTTTTTGAGACAGAGTCTCCCTTAGTCGCCCAGGCTGGAGTGCAGTGGCGCGATCTCGGCTCACTGCAAGCTCCGCCTCCTGGGTTCACGCCATTTTCCTGCCTCAGCCTCCCGAGTAGCTGGGACTACAGGCGCCCGCCGCTTCGCCCGGCTAATTTTTTGCATTTTTTTTTTTTAGTAGAGACGGGGTTTCACCATGTTAGCCAGGATGGTCTCGATCTCCTGACCTCGTGATCCGCCCGCCTCGGCCTCCCAAAGTGCTGGGATTACAGGCGTCATAACAGTTTTTAAAGTTGTTGGCCATTATATAACTTCTTCAATCAATAAAGACTAAAAGTAGAATTTCATTATGTGATCCAATAAATTCTGACAATTAAAAGGGCTTTTCATTCTTCAAAGGACAGAACCATAGTGCCAGTCTATGTGAGGTTCTATAAATAGAAATTACAAAATCGAACTATATAACAAACAATATTTAGCCAGTAAAAAGGAGTTTCTAGTCAGTTTATTTCATTTCTCAATTACCTTGCTTAAAGTACATATTTATAAAAGACAAAATAACATGCCATTTTTTTTAAAAAAAAGGCAGGAAACACTAGACAGTAAGTTGCTAGTATGAACAGTAAATGAGTTTAATTCTTCATTGGTTCACTAGTTGTCAGTATTTTAAATACCTCTATTATTTTAACAGATTATTTTTACCAGCATTCAATCCAGGAAATAATACTAAACCATTTCATTGGCTGGGCGCAGTGGCTTATGCCTGTAATCCCAGCACTCTGGGAGGCTGAGGCGGGCGGATCACGAGGTCAGGAGTTCAAGACCCACCTGACCAATATGTTGAAACCCTGTCTCCACTAAAAATACAAAAATGGGCATGGTGGCATGCACCTGTAATCCCAGCTACTCAGGAGGCTGAGGCAGGAGAGTAGCCTCCTGCAGCCTTCCGCCTCACTTCAGCTCAGGAGGCGGAGGCTGCAGTGACTCGAGATCATACCACTGCACTCCAGCCTGAGCAACAGAGCGAGACTCCATCTCAAAAAAAAAAAAAAAATGTGTCTACCATTTCATATAAGAAAGAAACATTTTCACATAAATGAACCACTATGCACTGTAAAACTTAATAAACTAAACCTGCTGTTTGAGGTGCCTACAGAACACTTATTTTGAAAATACTAAAGTCTTGGGTATTTTCCAGCAGTATTGTGAACAAAGCATCTAGAGAATGTGTTGACTATAACACAAATCAGCATGTTAAATAACAAGCTTCATCTGACTTAGCAAAATGTTCCAACATTTGGAACAGAAAATGACCTGTTGGACATTTCAAAGCTGCTAGAAATCACCCTGCCAGTACAAATCTTTAACAAGGCTAGAAAAGAGTTAATTAATTTTTTTAAAAATTACATAAGGATTAGTCTTACTAAAGCAGATAATTCTCTAGATTTTAAAAAGCTATATAAAATAAAAAATCAGAAATGGACACCCTGATAGAAAGCTGGACTAAAGATAAAAAGTTTACCTGAAGCTCCTTCTTTCTTGATGTAAACTTAAGATTAATAATTCAAATTCAGCTTATAAAACTTAAGTACTAAAGAAAAATTTTTACTTAAATTTTTCTTACAATGACCAATATACCAATGGGCTATCAGAAAGAGTAAACAGTTTTTTAAGTTTGGGTTGTGAACAGCTCCCTTAATGGAAAGCAAATGTATTACTTTCTACTTTATAGGAAAATCCGTCCCAAAAGAACCACCACAGAACTTTTATTTCTTATAAAAATCTATGTAACTTTCAGACAAAGATAAATACAAAATATTAAAGATTAAGAAGGCAAAGGTCAAATGATTCCTACAAGAAGATCACCCGACATCATCTACCTTTGAAACAACTCAACAGGTGAACTGGAATCCTACATTAATAATTTGACCGAATGCCCACTGCTGACACCAATAAAAAGGAAAAAATTCTGCCAACAAATAAGATTTTTGTATGAGATAATGATTCAAAGCTCTAAATGAACATTTAGAGAACCAAAGGTCAGGTTCCATAAAACTTTTCGAAAGTATGGTCTACCTTAAACAACCTTAAGATTCTAATCACTACATTCACACCTGAAAGAGAACTATCACTCTACAGTAATGTAAATCACACAAGAATTAAAGTTCTAAAAACCAATGTAGTGAGAACAGTGGCTACCATCTCCTCTGCCAGACACATAACAGTTTTTCTATTGTAAAAGCTGAAAAGTTAAACATTTACAACTGCATAAGCTTGAGTATAGTACTTTCAGTTATTTACAGCTGCATAAGCTTGAGTATAGTACTTTCAGTTTTTTGTTTTTTTGTTTGAGACGGAGTCTCGCTCTGTCACCCAGGCTGGAGTGCAGTGGCCGGATCTCAGCTCACTGCAAGCTCCGCCTCCCGGGTTCACGCCATTCTCCTGCCTCAGCCTCCCGAGTAGCTGGGACTACAGGCGCCCGCCACTTCGCCCGGCTAGTGTTTTGTATTTTTTAGTAGAGACGGGGTTTCACCATGTTAGCCAGGATGGTCTCGATCTCCTGACCTCGTGATCCGCCCGTCTCGGCCTCCCAAAGTGCTGGGATTACAGGTTTGAGCCACCGCGCCCAGCCTAGTACTTTCAGTTTTTAAAAATCTTTATGATAAAGACATTGTGGGGCCTGGAAAAATTAAGCTGAACAGAAAAGTCAACTGTTTCTATTTTCCAAATTCTATTAAGATCCTATAGGGTCCTAATATGCCTTACACTGCTAAATTCAAAGCATTTTTTAAATTTCTACAATTATGTTTTCTCTCTACTCAGGCTGCAGTTGCCAGACATTCCACTTTATATAAATGCCCTTTTTAAGAAATTTTGCGAAGTATCATCCAAAACCTTTCTTTTTTTTTTTTTCTTTTTGAGATGGAGTCTCACTCTGTCGCCCAGGCTGGAGTGCAGTGGTGCAATCGCGGCTCAATGCAAGCTCCGCCTCTCAGGTTCACGCCATTCTCCTGCCTCTGCTTCCCGAGTAGCTGGGACTACAGGCGCCCGCCACCACGCCCGACTAATTTTTTTTTTGTATTTTTAGTACAGATGGGGTTTCATCATGTTAGCCAGGATGGTCTCTATCTCCTAACCCCGTGATCTGCCCTCCTGGGCCTCCCAAAATGCTGAGATTACAGGCGTGAGCCACCGCGCCCAGCCCAAAACCTTTCTAATGTAGAAATAATCTTTTTAATTTTCAAAGTTTAACTGTCACTTATATCTTGTCAACTGAGGATGGCCCTTTACAATGGCTTCAGGAAACTCTCTGGTATCAAGTCGGAAACAATAGGGAGGCCTAGGAGGGAGGATCATTTGAACCCAAGAGTTTAAGATCATCCTGGGCAAGATGGCAAGACCCCATCTCTATTTAAAAAAAAAAAAAAATTAGCCAGGCACGGTGACACACACCTATAGTCCCAGCTACTTGAGAGGATGCCTTGAGCCCAGGAGTTTGAGGTTGCTTGAGCTATGATAATGCCTGCCACTGCACTCCAGCCTGGGTGACAAAGCACGACTCATCTCGACAGGGGACAGGAGGGGACAGGAGGGGAGAAACAGAGAAAGAGGGAAGGAGGGAGGGAAGGAAGGGAAGGAAGGAGAGAAGGAGGGAAGGAAGGTGGGAGGGAGGGAGAGATGGAGGAAGGAGGAAGGGTGGGTGGAAGGAGGGAAGGAGGGAGGGAAGACCAAGATCGCACCACTGCACTCCAGCCTCAGCAACAGAATGAGACTCCATCAAAAACAAAAAAGAAAAAGGAAAAGGAAAAGGGAAAGGAAAGGAAAGGAAAGGAAAAAGAAAAGGTAAAGGAAAAAGGAAAGGAGAAAGATCTCTCTCATTCTTATGACAAATTTGAGGAAGGGGATACAGCAGAAATTTGCAACAGGTCTCCTTAGGAAAGCCAGAAAAACTAAAGAACAACAATGTAATTTACAAAAATCTAAAAAGGAAAGAAAACAAGCAGCTTCTCAAGACAGTACCCACAAAGAAACGACATTGAATTTCTTTTTTTTCGGAGATGGAGTCTCGCTGTCACCCAGGCTAGAGTGTAGTGGTGTGATCTCGGCTCACTGCAACCTCCACCACCCATGTTCAAGCGATTCTCCTGCCTCAGCCTCCTGAGTAGCTGGGATTACAGGCACCTGCCACCACACCTGGCTAATCTGAATTTTTAGTAGAGACGGGGTTTCACCATGTTGGCCAGGCAGGTGTCAAACTCCTGATCTCAAGTGATCCACCTGCCTCGGCCTCCCAAAGTGCTGGGATTACAGGCGTAAGCCATTGCACCCAACCACGACATTGAATTCTTAAAAATCTATTAGAACTGCTTCTATCTGGCCCTGAATACATCTAATCATTAACTTTAAGTGACACATTGTTGGGTTGCTTATAAGCTGTGCATCAAAACCACAAATTTAGATAGACTTAGCAAGGCTACATATTTCTTTCTTTCTTCTACTGAAAGTGTCATAAAAAAACAGATTTTTCTTTGTTTTATATTAGTGTAAAAAGTCATACTATCAATGCATGATACTAAAAACCATACATATCAGAACTATAATGATAAAAATAGCTTTTTTCTTCATATTTATCTGGCCGAAGAGATTTTTTTAAATACACCATCAATGTATAAAAAAGAAAGATATTAAGAAAGTTCAAATTTAAGTTGCATATGTAACTAACAGCTAACACACCTTAAGTTTAAAATTAAGTAGCCAATGATCCCATAAATAAAAATGTGCTTCCTCATTAGACTGAAAATGGCTGCAAAGTAGTTACAGTTTACTGATTAGAAATCTATTCTCGAATAGTAACTAAAATTGACTTTTTAAAATTTATTTCTTTATTGTGAGACAGGGTCTTGCTCTGTTGCCCAGGCTGGAATGCAGTGGCACAATCATTCCTCACTGCATCCTAGACCGCCAGGGCTCAAGTGATCCTTTCACTTCAACCTCCCTGTTAGCTGTGATGACAAGCACATGCCACCACACCCGGTTAATTTTTTGTACTTTTTTGTAGAGATGGGGTCTCACCATGGCTGGTCTCAAACTCTTGGGCTCAAGCATCAAGCAATCTGCCCACCTTGGCCTCCCAAAGTGCTGAGATTACAGTTGTGAGTCACCACACCCAGCCACCAATTTTTAGGCATTTGCACAAGAAACTAGATAGAATCTCAGATATGAAAATAATGATTGCATATTCACTATACATGGCGAAATATGCCAAAACAGTTATTTTATATCATTATTTATCATATTAACACTTAGAATGCTATTTACTCATAGAACCTTGCGAATTGAGTAAAAATTACCACTAAGGCAGTATCATTTACCTGGAATCACACTGCTAGAACTGGTATACTAGACGAATATAAAACTTAAAGTATTTCGCCATAAAATCATGAAAAGATACATCATTCACATTAACAAGAGGCTAAATTTCAGCATAGCAATCATTTTGAAATTATTCCATTACTATAAAATTACAAAGTATTCAGGGAAAAGAACCTAATTCCTTCAAGTCATTTATATGTTCTATCATATGCTTAAAATTAAAATACATGATAACTTGATATAACAATGTTTTCTCTTATTCTTTTTATCACATTTTGTATTCTTTTTTTAATTAGAGACAGGGTTTCACCATGTTGCCCAGGCTGGTCTAGCACTCCTGCGCTCAAGTGATCCACCTACCTCGGCCTCCTAAAGTGCTGGGATTTTAGGCATGAGCCTAAACACCCAGACTCTTATCAACTATTATTATTTTAAATAGCAGCATAATGTTCTATCCTATGTGCATATCGTAATTTGCTGCACTTTTTTTCCAATTTTTTCACTGTTCATATAAAATTGTAATTAGCATTTTCATACAGTTGTTATACACTTTCTTTTTAATATCTTATTTTTACTGTAAGTTTTCATACATTCTCAATTTTCTTAGCCAGGCGTGGTGGCAGGCACCTGTAATCCCAGCTACTTGGGAGGCTGAGGCAGGAGAATTGCTTGAACCCAGGAGGCAGAGGTTGCAGTGAGCCGAGATCGCTCCATTGCACTCCAGCCTGGGTGACAGAGAGAGACTCCATCTCAAAAAATAAATAAATAAATAAATGTTTTAAACATAAACAAAAGGCAGGCCAGGCATGGTGGCTCACGCCTGTAATCCCAGCACTTCAGGAGGATGAGGCAGGAGGATCACCTGAGGTCAGGAGTTCGAGACCAGCCTGGCTAACATGGTGAAACCCCGTTTCTACTAAAATACAAAAAACTAGCAGGCCTCGTGGCACGCACCTGTAATCCCAACTACTCGGGAAGCTGAGGCAGATGAATCGCTTGAACCTGAAAGGCAGAGGTCGCAATGAGCCAAGATCATGCCACTGCACTCCAGCTTGGGCAACAAAAGCAAAATTCCGTCTCAAAAGAAAAAAAAAATACACATATATATATACACACACATATATATGTATACACACACACACACACAAAAGGCAATAGAAATGAGGATGCTAGATAGGGAGTCTAGGCAAAGGATTTAGAAACAAGATAATCCTGAGGTATTTGTAGGGGAAAATATGGAGATGAAAACGAGGTTCAAAATATGGGCTGAAAGCTAAGAACTGAGTAGGGGACACTATAAACACAATCTGAAGGAATACATAAACTATAAATAAAAGAAAACAACAGGGGAGCTTAGTAGGAGCAATTTCATTAAAGTGGCATGGACAAAACTATACTGCCAAAGGCTATGAAGTGAACAGAAATCCAAGTAGACGTCAAAGAACACATTAAAGAAGGTCAGAAGAAACAGAAAAAGAAACAGAGGACCCTAGACTTGAAGAAGTACAATTAAAAGATGGCTGCTTAAGATCTCAGATACTTGGGCATATTAAAAGGCTGAAGGAAAAAGAGCCAATGTTGTACACAATAAATATATATAATGTTACCTGTCAAAAAAAAAAAGCAGGAAAAAAAGAGAACTTTTAAGTTTTTGGACAAGCTCCAGATGTTGAAAAACACAATTCTGGATGAACCCCACATAGAAAATAGGGAGTAATCTCGGAGGCATTAAGAGATGTATCTTTCCTTGAGAGAGGAGTGAAATCCCAAAGTGTGTACTATTGGAGTTAAGTCCAGAGGTAAAGGGTTGGAAATCTGGGAGAAGGTCATACCTACTGACCTTTACACAGGAAAGAGACTCATCTGTTAGAAGTAAAAAAAGAGGCAGGAGTAAAGGAGAGTTTTGAGAAGCTAAGTTTGTCGATGACACGTTCACAACTGCTTGGTCAGGTACCTGCCAAGCTACGCAATAAAGAGGCTACACTTTGATTAAAGTATGTGAGTTGAGTATCATACGTCTGTATCTGACTCCTTTTATAATAATAACGTTTGTTTTCCAATGTCTATTATACACTTTAGGGAACATAAAAACGGATAGAACATGGTCCCTAAACTTGAGGAACAGTTCAGATACTATTTCATATTTTTAAATGAAAGTATAACATTTCCAAAAATGTTATATATTAACTTCTAATAGGTTAAGAAATGAGGTTTTGGCCGGGCGCGGTGGCTCAAGCCTGTAATCCCAGCACTTTGGGAGGCTGAGATGGGCGGATCACGAGGTCAGGAGATCGAGACCATCCTGGCTAACACGGTGAAACCCCGTCTCTACTAAAAATACAAAAAATAGCCGGGCGAGGTGGCGGGCGCCTGTAGTCCCAGCTACTCGGGAGGCTGAGGCCGGAGAATGGCGTGAACCCGGGAGGCGGAGCTTGCAGTGAGCTGAGATCCGGCCACTGCACTCCAGCCTGGGCTACAGAGCGAGACTCCGTCTCAAAAAAAAAAAAGAAATGAGGTTTTTCATTTCCTTGCAATAGAATTAATGCAAAACCATTTCAAGCTAGATAGACCTTCAGATGTGAGATACTTTAAGGAGATTTCAGATTTTGAGATACTTAAGGAGAAATTACAGAGTGATCACTACAAATAGTTTCAGAAATGCCACTCTAGGAGGCCGGGCGCGGTGGCTCAAGCCTGTAATCCCAGCACTTTGGGAGGCCAAGACGGGCGGATCACGAGGTCAGGAGATCGAGACCATCCTGGCTGACACGGTGAAACCCCGTCTCTACTAAAAAATACAAAAAAACTAGCCGGGCGAGGTGGCGGGCGCCTGTAGTCCCAGCTACTCGGGAGGCTGAGGCAGGAGAATGGCATGAACCCGGGAGGCGGAGCTTGCAGTGAGCCAAGATCACGCCACTGCACTCCAGCCTGGGCGGCAGAGCGAGACTCTGTCTCAAAAAAAAAAAAAAGAAATGCCACACTAGGCTTAGAGAAGGCAACTCATAAGGCAAATACTCCTAAAAATTTTCCATTCGTGGCTATTGGCAATTAATTATGTTATCATACCAAACACTTTTGCATACAAGATTCTTTTTTTAATTTTTTTTTTTTTTTTTTGGCAACAGACTCTTACTCTGTTGTCTAAGGTGTCATGCAGTGGTGCAATTCTAGCTCACTGCAGCATCTAACTCCTAGGTTCAAATGATCTTTCCATCTCAGCCTCCTGAGTGGCTAGGACTACAGGTATGCACCACCTCACTCAGGTAACTGCATTTTTTATAGAGATGGAGCCTCACTATATACCCCAGGCTGGTCTTAAACTCCTGGTTTCAAGCAATCCTCCAACTTCAGCCTCCTAAAGTGCTAGGATTACAGGCTTGCGCCACTACACCCGGCCCAGAATTCGATTTTAAATACACGTGTATAAAATATCAAAATGTTGCCAAATTGTTAAATTTCATTAAGAATACTGTTTTTTGTTTGTTTTTGAGATGGAGTTTCACTCATCGCCCAAGCTGGAGTGCAGTGGCACCATCTTGGCTCACTGCAACCTCCACCTCCTGGGTTCAAGCGATTCTCCTGCCTCAGGCTCCCGAGCAGCTGATATTACAGGCGCCCACTACCACACTCGGCTAATTTTTGTATTTTTAGTAGAGATTGGGTTTCACCATGTTGGTCCTGCTGGTCTCGAACTCCTGACCTCAGGTGATCTGCCCGGCTCGGCCTCCCAAACTGCGGGGATTAAAGGCGTGAGCCACCATGCTTGGCCAAGAATACTGTATTATATACAATTATACTAGGAGCAAAACAATAAAATACTTGCCATTTTCACAACTCTGCTTTTAAGGACTCCAAGTTAAATACACTTTTAACTTACATAAATGAAATACAAAAATAATATTCCTTTTGTGTAGTGGTTTCAAATAAGTTACAGCTAGCAGGTTCAACATTCTTAAAAATATCTTGTAATGTGGGCCGGGCTCGGTGGCTCATGCCTGTAATCCCAGCACTTTGGTGGGCCGAGGCGGGCGGATCACCTGAGGTCAGGAGTTTGAGACCAGACTGACCAACATGGTGAAACCCCGTCTCTACTAAAAATACAAAAATTAGCCAGGCGTGCTGGCAGTTGCCTGTCATCTTAGCTATTCAGGAGGTTGAGGCAGGAGAATCGCTTGTACCCAGGAGGCAGAGGTTGCAGTGAGCCAAGGTTGCGCCACTGCACTCCAGCCTGGGGACAGATCAAGACTCTGTCTCAAGAAAAGAAAAGAAAAAAAAAACTTGAAATGTTTTCACCTTTTGTTTACTTTCCACAGGTTGGCACAGGAATGAGGTTTAAAGGGCTCTGCATTCTAAATTTAGGAGAAAGGAAATATTGCCAGAAAAGGCAAGCCTAATAGAATTCCCTCAGGCAATGTGAAAACTGTACAGGTCCAGAAGAAAAAATCATGAGAAAACAAAAGAACTGTATTATTAGCCACATCTGAGAAATATGACCTTCTCTTTATTTAAATTAACATACAGTTTATCTCTATAAGATACTTTGACTATAAATCTGGTTAGCCTAATGAAAACACTTGTCACAAGATAAAACTGGTAATTTTTTTTTCAATCAGGACTTGGCAAAGTTTTAAAAAAAATGAATAAAGTTAAAAATCTGGGTTTTTGGGGTTTTTGTTTGTTTGTTTGTTTGTTTTGAGATAAGGTCTCACTCTGTCTCCAGGGGCTAGAGTGCAGTGGCGCAACTGTGGTTTACTTACTGCAGCATCGACCTCCCTGGGCTCAAGCAATCCTCCCACCTCAGCCTCTCCAATAGCTAGGACCACAAGCATGCACTACCATGCCTGCATACCTTTTGTACTTTCTTCGTTTTTCGGTAGGAAAAGGTTTCTGCATGTTGCACAAGCTGGTCTCAGACTCCTAGCCTCAAGGGATCCACCCGCTTCAGCCTCCCAGAGTGCTGGGATTACAGGAGTGTTCATAATTTTCAATGACTTATTTTGGTTTTACTCACTGCAAGAGCAGCAGTGAATAACACACAACTTTAACATGAATGCTACCATTTTAATATCATTTAAATATTTCATATTTAATAAAATAAACAGCCTAAGAAGTTTGAATGTGCTATCGTTAAATCACTTTTCTTAAGCAGTGTTTTTCTAACTTAGGTGCACATATACAAATATAAAAGAAAACTTACAGTATTCAGCTAATTTCACTTATCATACACCTGTTCAAAGCTGGGACCACGTGTTAGTCTCTTCGTTCACTGCACAGTACTTTGCACTTAGTGGACATTCAAATATGTACTAGATAAAATAGGTTTGTTTTGTTTCTTTTTTTTGTTTTTTATGTTTTATTTTTTGAGATGGAGTCTCGCTCTGTCGCCCAGGCTGGAGTGCAGTGGCGTGATCTCGGCTCACTGCAAGCTCCGCCTCCTGGGTTCACACCATTCTCCTGCCTCAGCCTCCTGAGTAGCTGGGACTACAGGTGCCCGCCACCACGCCCGGCTAATTTTTTTTGTATTTTTAGTAGAGACGGGGTTTCACCACGTTAGCCAGGATGGTCTCAATCTCCTGACCTTGTGATCTGCCCACCTCAGCCTCCCAAAGTGCTGGGATTACAGGTGTGAGCCACGGTGCCCAGCCCATTGTTTTTTTTTTTTTTTTTTTGAGAGAATGTCTCACTCCATCACTCAAGCTGAATTGCAGTGATACGATCTCAGCTCACTGCAGCCTCAACCTCCTGGGCTCAAGTTATCTCCCACTTCAGCCTCCCCAGTAGCTGGGACAGGTGCACACCACCATGCCCAGCTAGTTTTTTATTTTTTGTAGACACAGGATTTCACCACGTTACCCAGTCTGGTCTTGAACTCCTATGCTCAAGCGATCCACCTACCACAGCCTCCCAAAGTGCTGGGATTACAGGCATAAGCCACCGTGCCTGGCTGATAAGATAGTTTTCATACAAATATTTTATCATTATCTGTCATAATAAAATTTCTAGCTTTTTTGTGGCGACAGTCTGTGATCAGCTACAAAAAATATTTAAAGCACACTAAACAGTGATTACAAATCCACTATTTTTGAACCCAATATTATTCTTACCTAACTTTAAAATACAAAACTACAACCAATATACTGCAGAGACATTTTACTGTCTCCACTGAAACTGTCTTATTAGAAGTTGGCCCAAAACATTCTTATTTGGTTTTGAGAATATAGCACTGCATCATAGCTATAGGTCATATAACAGCATAACCTGTAATTTTCATTGTGATTTTATGTCACTATACCCTATTTAAACTCAATAAAAATTGTAATAAATTACATACATAGAGCCTTCAGAAGTATTCATTTAAGTCATACGTTGGAAGAAATGTCTAGAAAGTCAGGTTCAGTTGTCAGTGTTATCACTCTAATCTATCTTATTAACTATTTAAAACCGTAGCATTATATATCTAAAGTCGTATAGTTTACCAAACCTACCAGACTCTCTGTATTATTAAAGAGATAACACATAGTTGAAATATACTTTTAAAAGTTGAAACAGACTTTAAAAGTTGGCACTTTTAGGCCTTTATATGCCACTTTATAAGGTAGGAAATATTTAATAAGCAAAAAGTTATTTCCTGCAAATGTTTTCAAGTTCACTATTTTGTTTTTAAAAACTCTAAAATATTTTGTATACTTATAAATAATATACAACCAAGTAGGGGGAAGTTAAAGAATTTGAAATAAACTTTTTTTTTTTAGCAAATCAAATACTTTCTAAAATTTCCACAGTAAAATAACTGTCTAGCCAAATACAGCCAAGTTTTTATTTTCTAGCAACCTTAAAACAATTTTCTTGGTAATCTGCATTAAATCAAATATAATTTATAAAAGCTACAAAATTTTTAGGGTGGGGAGATCGCCTCAAACTCTATTGATTTCAATGCCTACCAAATCTAAACTGTTTTTTTCTTTTTTTTTTTTTTTGAGACAGAGTCTCGCTCTGCCGCCCAGGCTGGAGTGCAGTGGCCAGATCTCAGCTCACTGCAAGCTCCGCCTCCCGGGTTCACGCCATTCTCCTGCCTCAGCCTCCCGAGTAGCTGGGACTACAGGCACCCGCCATCTCGCCCGGCTAGTTTTTTGTATTTTTTAGTAGAGACGGGGTTTCACCGTGTTCGCCAGGATGGTCTTGATCTCCTGACCTCGTGATCCACCCGTCTTGGCCTCCCAAAGTGCTGGGATTACAGGCTTGAGCCACCACGCCCGGCCTAAACTGTTTTTTTCAAACTAGATTAGAAATGGAAAAATTTCTGATCCTGGAACGTGCTTGATCTTGGAGGCTAAGCAGGGTCAGACCTCATCAGTACTTGGATGGGAAAAGGTGTCCCAGCATAAACAGTTACGCAAAATAAAAAAAAATTATATCTGACCAGCCTTGGCAATCCTTTACTTTCATCATGATCAAGAATTATAATGAAGGAATCAGTCTTTCACAACTTAGATCTTTAGCTAAAGAAAGAAGTACAGCTCAAATGAGCAAATACCACATTTTCCTTTATTATGCTTCTCTAAATAGCCACTTTTCTTTAAGTGTGACCTTTTTGTTTAAAAACAAAAAAAGACAAGATTCGCAGCAAAGAAAACGCAAGGTGAAAGTGTACCTGGAAATCTGGTCTTTAAAAGAGATACTTATCTCAGAAAAGGTGAAAAGGACTGTGTTACAGACATAGGTATCAGAAGTCTGAGTTTTAATTCATACATGATGTATCTGAGTTTTTTTTTTTATTATCTCCAGAAACTAAAAGGATATATCCTATAATTCAAACTCATTTTAACAGCAATGTTCTATAGTCTTCGCACTTGCAGCTTCAGATTAGTCCTGGAACATAAGACTTTTTTTTTTTTTTTTTAAATTGTAGAAAAAGCTTATCTTCCCCAAACTCCACCTTAAGGAAAAGTCTCTCAGATTGAAGAAACACAAGGCAGAAAGAGGAAGGGGTTGGGGGAGGGATTTTAAAAACTGAGGTCAAGGATGATAGACAGAGATGCTATTATTTCACAAGACTGATCACTTAGCAGGTCACTGACTTAATCTTTCCTTCAAGCTATTACAATTTTTTTCACTAAGTGAACTCTGGTCTCCAGCAACTTGGACATTTAAAATCATAGCAGCCAGGCTCGGTGGCTTACTGTAATCCCAGCACTTTGGGAGGCCAAGGTGGGCAGATCACTTGAGGCCAGGACTTTGAGACCAGCCTGGACAACATGGCAAATTCTCGTCTCTACTAAAAATACAAAAATTAGCCGGGTGTGGTGGCAGGCACCTGTAATCCCAGCTACTCAGGAGGCTGAGAAAGGAGAATCACTTGAACCTGGAGGCGGAGGTTGCAGTGAGCTACCACTGCACTCCAGCCTGGGTGACAGAGCGAGGCCCTATCTCAGAAATTAATTAATTAATTAATTAAAGCCGATTTCAGTCTCCCAAATTCAATTAAACCAAGCTCTTCCCCCTTCTACTGTCCAGTCTCCCCTATCTTACCTGCCTCACCACCCACTGTCCCACTCAGTCTCCTACAGAATGGAAAAGGTCTCATTATTTTAGAAAATTAGAGAAACTGGGCCTGGCACGGTGGCTCACGTCTGTGATCCCAGCACTTTAGGAGCCAAGTCAGGAGGATCGCTTGGGCCCAGGAATTCAAGACCAGTCTGAGCAACAAAGCATAACCCCATCTCTACGAAAAATGAAAAATTCCAGGTGTCAGTAAGACCATGTTAGAAAGAAAGAAAAAGAAATGAAAAAATTAGCGCACATGGTGGTACCTCCTGTAGTCTCAGCTATTTGGAGACTGAGGCAGAAGGATCTCCTGAGCGCAGGAGGTTGAGGCTGCAGTGAGCTACGATCATACCACTATACTCCAGCCTGGGCCATGGAGCAAAACCCTGTCTGTAAAAGAAAAAATAAATACAAAAATAGAAAAAATAAATATAAAAAGAGAAAAGATTAAATATAAAAATTACAGAAATTAGTTTAAAGTAACAAAATACATGTAAAGTCAAAAATATGGTCCTCAGTTTGTTCCCTTTCAAGGACTTTCTGTTGAAAAAAGCCTTCGCAAGTACTAACTTGGCATTAACTGCCAAATATAAAAGACAAAGTAAATCTGCTTAATAACTTAACTGTCTCCAAACCACAAATGCTGTCCTAAAAATACAATACATATTGACAATACTCATCTAGTTGTTTTAATTTCCACACAGTAAGAACAGAGGCTCTAGGTCCCTGGTATAACAGTGGTGTCTCAGAATCCAGACAATATGCTGCCTTTGTTTAGTAACATATGTTCCAAGTATCAACTGAGGAGAACAGCCTGATCTGCTAAAAAGCTCAAGGTTTCATTTGACAAACTTATAAATGTGTTACATACATCCTGCAAATATCTATTCTATCTTGGTCCTACAAGTGACTAATATTCAAAACAAAAGCTTAAAGCTACAGAAGCAGCACACTAAGTTGTTCTTCCTCCAAACCACTCTTAACTGCATACCAAGCCAACCAAAAGAAGTGAACTATTCTTCCTTAAGTAGGCCACATAAGTACTGACTATCCTAAAAGCCTCCACTGACTCAGTACTTCTCTAAATATATATTCTTAATATAAGTTGCCTAAGTATTAGGCAAGATACATATTTTTAAGCAGTTGGATCCGGAACCAGTTAGGACATTTAAAATAATTCCTTTAAACACGAACAGACACTCTTCAAAAGACATATGTGTGGCCAAACAAGCATATGAAAAAAAGTTTATCACTGATCATTAGAGAAATGCAAATCAAAACCATGAGATACCATCTCACACCAGTCAGAATGGCTACTACTAAAAAGTCAAAAAATAACAGATGCTGATGAGGTTGCAGAAGGGAAGGCTTATACACTGTTGGTGGGAATGTAAATTAGTTCAGCCACTGTGGAAAGTAGTGTGGTGACTCCTCAAAGAGCTAAAAACAAAACTACCACTGGACCCAGCAATCCCATTACTGGGTATATATCCAAAGAAATATGTATTGTTTTATCATAGAGACACATGCATGCATATGTTCATTGTAGCACTATTCACAACAGCAAAGACATGGAATCAACCTAAATGTTCATCAATGGAAGATTGGATTTTTTAAAAATATGCTGCATATGTACCATGGAATACTACGCAGCCATAAAAAAAGAATGTCATGTCCTTTGCAGGAACATGGATGGGGCTGGAGGCCATTATCCTTAATAAATAATTCAGGAACAGAAAACCAAATACCAGACGTTCTCACTTACAAGTGGAAGCTAAATGATGAGAACACATGGACACAAAGAGGGGAACAACAGACACTGGGACCTACCAGACGGTGGAGGATGGGAGGAGGGAGAAGAGCAGAAAAAGTACTGAGTACTAGGCTTAGTCCCTGAGTGACAAAATAATCTGTACATCAAACACATGACACAAGTTTATCTATATAACAAACCTGCACATGTACCCCTGAACCTGAAAGTTTAAAAAGAAAAAAAAAACATATATATATGTGTATATATATATAAAATCCCTTTAGACTTACACTGGTATCATACACAAAAGATTCCCCATGACAAAGCTCTCGACAAGTTAAAAAAGAGAAATACTACATCCCAGTGAAAGGCTGGGGGTCGGGGGGTGGGGGGTGGGGGCGGAATACCTTTTAAAAAATAAACACACTGATAGAGTCCTCCATTTTAACAAAGTTTTAGTAGTTTGTCTTCAGAAGTAACTTCCAAGTTAAACACACCACATTGGAAGTCTCAACTTTGGACATTAGAAAACCAGGACAGCTACAACACGAATATTTATTTTGGCAGCGATAAATCAAGTTATTCTGTGTCCTCTAAGAGTTAAGAGGCAGGAATAACAACTTCTTGAAGCATTTTTAAATATGGAGAATTTCCATAGAATATCTTTGAATCTAAATATTACCATGACATCTTTTCATCTCCAAACTTAAATGTGAGGTTGCAATGGGAACTACATTGTTATGCCTTTGAATTAACCACCAATAGTGCAATTCTAATTTACCTCAACATCATACTTGGTAAACTGTTGCTACGAAAATAACACTTAATAAGTTAACTCTCTTACCTGGTAAAATAAAGTTAACTTCAAAAGTTACCAAGATAAGTCATACTAACCTTCAAATAAAAAATAACATGCAAACAAGCATTCCATGAAATAGATGTGAATCAGGTCTGAAAAATAATATTGCAGCATTCTGAAATTTACATTTTCCCTTTCCTCCTTTCCATATGCTTTCGGGTTCATGCATCAAATATTAAAAACAAAAGCTCAATCAAAAAATTAATTTGATAGCTGCTGCTTTTTTAAGTTGCAGGGGGTGCAGGGAGGCTCTCCATATCTTGCATTAAACATAAAAACCTATGTGCCCACGCCACACTTGCAACAGCAACCTACCTCTGTAATTTACACCCTATTTTATGGTATCCAAAAAGTTAAGAGTATGATCTACAGCTTCTTTTCAAGCATATTTACAAGAAGAAGTATCTCATATAAACCATCCATTTTAATGTGACTCTAAAACCCCATGCCCAAAAGCCAATGACATTGGTTTATAAGCAAGGTAATGACTAGTTCAATGGAAAATATATTTTGACAATAAACTAAGTAAGGCTGGCTTACCATGTTATGATCTGCTTGCCTAATATGTATGTTTAGCTACTGTAGTCAGCAAGGCCCAAATATAAAGTTGAAACATTTAATGGCCAGTTCTGTTCTAGATTTCAAACTCATCTTACTTTTTTACAACAGTTTTAATCTAAGGTTCTCCACAAATACTTTTTCCTTAGAAAAGAGATCCCCTTGGGTGGGGGGGAGACTTAAGGAACAAATTTTTCCAAAAAAACGACAAGCCCAAACATCACAAATATTTCAACACATCTCTGCCTTAACACAAATTTTAAATACGTAAATTTCAAAAAAGAAAAATAAACCTCAAACAGGTTAAGCATTATATTTCATAAATAAGAGTCCTCTGCACTTTATGAATGCAGCCATAAATACACCAAGAAATATTTCATTGACTTAAAACTAAATAACTGTATCTGGCTGGTAAAATTGCAATTACTGATAAGTGTCACGAAAGCATAAGATAATCAATAAAACTATGAAAACTTTTTTTAAAAAAGGTCAGTCATATTTTGTTTACTTAAAATACTAAGCTTAATCATGACCTATCTAAACCTTATCATTGCTCATTGTATAAAATTAGCACTGCACTTGCAAACATAAGCAGAATCTAGACTTATCAAACATATGGTGAGACTTCACCAGCTTCTGAAAAATTAAACAAGAATATAGGATTAAAATGTCTTAGTTGGGTAAACAGTAACCACCGTTACGGCTCAAGACTTTTCATCAAAAAATCTGATCAGAAAGGAAACCTCTTTAAAAATTTTAAAGAGCCCAGCAACCAAAACTTTGAAATTAACTGAAATGGTTTGAATATAAGTACTCCCACTTCAGAAGCTACAGCTAAAAGCAAATACCTAAAACAGCAAAAAGGGAAAAAGCGTCAGCAGATATCCAAACTACTAGAAAGTACGCAAAAGCACACGCGCAGACTGGTTTGCCAGCTAACTTTTCCGGCCCTGTACCAGACAGACATCAAAACAAAGTTGACAATAGAACCAACTATGAGCTTTCCCTCTAAACTGGACGATAAACTGAAATTTTTTGCTGTTGCCAATAGAAGCCCCTTATTATAATTAGAAGCAGCCAACTGACAGGTGGAAAAACAAATTCCCTAACAGGGCAGTAAGAGATTGTGAAAACACGGTTCAAAGGCCTGAACGTGTTACGACTACTCTGTAACAAGTCCAGGGTAATTTACGCATACACTCTTCAGCGCAATTCCTCAAGCAGAGATGAGACTGGGGAACAACAGGATTCCCCGAGAGCCACATACCATTTTACAACAGCCGTCTCCCTCCCGACAGAGAAACAGACATTCTCCTCCAAAGTCTTTCCGCCAGTTCTCCTAGTGCGGCGAAGGGAAGCGAGCGGCCGCCACCGTAACGAGAGAAGCCGGCAACAGCCCCGCCGCGCGGCCGCCACGCCTTCCTCCCGCCGCCGCTGGGGACGCGGAGCCGCGGATCACATTTCTCCACCCCAACAATCACACGCACGCACGTCCCCAGAGTTGACACCCTGCAAACCCGCCGCTCCGCGACGCTGGGGACGGGGCCACAAAGCCGGGGACGGGGCCATCGGCTGGGGTGCTCAAGCTGCGTGCGTGCGCGTGTTTGCGTTTGTTCCCCTTAATGAAAGGAAAGAGATCTCCGTCGTTACGGCCTTGGGCTGCCGAGGGGGAAGAGGCTCCCCGTGGGACTAAACAAAACTTCGGTTGCTGGGAAGAGCCGTTGCGCAACCTTGGCAGGGGGAGGGGGAGGGGGAGGCCCAGGCCCCCGAGCCCCGGCCAGGCGCGGCTTCCCGGAGGCTGCGGCCCCCGCGTCCGGCGGCCCAGGGCCTGGCGTGGCGCCGGCTTCGAGGGAGCGGCCCATACCGGGCCACACCGCGGGGGCTAGGGCGGAAACTGGGAGCACGAGAGCACTGGGGATGCGGATGGGGCACGGGACGCGCAACGAGTGCAGGCCGCTCCGGAGGGGTCGGGCCAGACCCGGGTCAGGCTTGGGGTTCGCTGGCCGTGGAGCCCGCGGACGGAGCCGATCCCCACACCCCGGGGTGGCGGCGCCCCTCGCTCGACTCCCTTACCTTCCTAAAGGCCTGCGCTCTCTCCTCTTCGGGCGGCCGCAGCCCTGAGCATGTCCGGGGTGGGGCGCAGAGCCGTGCCGGGGACTGGGAGCCAGGCGCTTCAGCAGGCGGCACCACCCAGCCCGGGCTCAGCCCCTCTCCGCGGCCGCTGCCATCTTGTCCTGGCGGCTGAGAGGAAACGGCGAAACACCCTCCCGCGACCGCTGCCGCTGCTGCTGCTACTGCTGCTGCTGCTCTGGCTGCTAAGCGCCGGGCCTGTCTCCCTCATCTTCCTTCCCGGGGATTTGGGGTGGGGACGGCTTAGCTAGGGCGAGGGGTAGTGGGAGGCCGGTTGGCCTCCGGCTGCTGGGGCCTACGGGCGACGCAGGGTGCGGGGCCCACGGCGGTTGGGGCCCATTCCTGACGCCCCGGCCGGGAGCGGAGAAGGAAGACAGGCGGGAGTGGCGGCGACGACGGGGCCCGCAGCTTGATCTCCTCAGGTCGCCGAGATGCCGGCAGTCGTCACTGAGGCAGCTGCTACCAGCCGCCCCAGCCTCGGGCCCCTCCTCCGCGCCCGCCGGCCTCGGCCACCGCCTCCGCAGCGCCACCGCCCGCCCGGCAGCGCTGCACGCCCAGCCCGGGCGGCTCCGCTCCGCTCTGGCCGCTGCTCCTCCGTGAAGCCCCTCCCCGGGGTCCGCCCGCCAGTCCGCAGCCGCGCCCTTGTCCCCCGGAGTCCGCCTGGCAGCCCGTGCGGCCCCGACCCGGAGTCCCACAAGCCAAGCCTCCCGCGAAAGAAGCATCCATCAGTCCCGCGCTGCTATTCTGAACCTCACTCCATGCCCCCTCCGCCAGAAATACACGTTTTAAAAAAGATCCCAATACCCGAAGAAAGGATTAAGATGCGGAAGCAGGATTTTACAGGCCTTTGGAGATCCAGGAACCGTAATTAAGGATCTGTTTCTCGGCATTTGGTCGTTAAGGGTCCAAAAATACGGAAAGGGGAAATGCTCAGTCAAATGAACTACCTCAATCTAAAATAGATTCTGCCCGCTCCCCTATCCCAAAGAGTGAAGAGAATTGTAACGCCAGGTTAAAGGACGGGGGAAAGGTTCTCTTGGAAATTTTTCAAGAGCACCTCTACTGTCCAAAACCCCGTAATTGTGAAGTTCGCCCACCTCCACATTGGTGATTCTCCATTAAATTAGTCGGTTTAACCCCCAAAGATCAGTTTCCTTCCTCCTGGAGATTAGGAAATCAACAGAATGGCCTGTTTCAACTCACATAATCGTGGAACCATAGAATTTTAGGAATGAAAGAACCTTTGCGATCCTTGGTCCCAACTCTTACACTCAGGAGTTCCAAGAAGTTTAGGTGACATGACCAAGGTTATACAGTAAAGCCCGTGTCTCCCACCCGCTCTTTCCTCCTTACTTTCCCCCAGGAAACAAATGGCGTTCTAATACCTCACATTCAGAGTTGATTTTCTTTAATACCGGTTTCCTCAGGTTCCCTTTGTTCTGAATCAATGTCTAACCTTTTGGGAAACAAACACCTTTCTCTCTGGAATGGAAGTGTCCTTTTTTTGTTTCCTTCATAATCTTAACTAGGAAGATTGAATTTACCACAGATGTATTTATTCCCAGACATTTTCTATTGCAGTAACTGGGGCAGGGCAAAGGGAGTGGCAAATTGCTGCATATATAATAATACACATTTAATCCCTGCTGCTCTTCAAACCGGAAGATGAGTATTTTGGAGAATGCCTTTAAGAGACAAAGGAGGCCGGGCCGGTGGCTCACACTTGTAATCCCAGCACTTTGGGAGGCTGAGGCGGGTGGATCACCTGTGGTCGGTCAGGAGTTCAAGACCAGCCTGGCCAACATAGTGAAACCTGGTCTCTACTAAAAATGCAAAAATTAGCTGGGCGTGGTGGCGGGCGCCTGTAATCCCAGCTACTCGGGAGGCTGAGGTAAGAGAATCCCTTGAATCGCTTGAGCCACTGCACTCCAACCTGGGCGACAGAGACTCTGTCTCAAAAAATAAAATAAAAGAGAAAGGATAGTATGCCCTGAGACCACTGGAAATAACACTTTGAATGACAGTTGTTTTCAAGTTACGGAGGATAACCAGCTGAAAAGTCTTCCAATATAGAAGAACAAAACAATGGCTACCTTTCAGAGAGCAGCCCATGAACCATTCCTTTTCACTTAGTATTTCGTTACTTTTTATTTTTCTTAAGAACAATAGTCAAAAGAACCAAATAGGATAAAAATCATTACTCAAAGGAGAAAGTTACAATAGTAGATAAATCTTTCAGGAGGAACAGGGAAACTATTCCACTAGAATTTCAAATTTCAGAATTTTTGCAGACATTTAAGGAAGCCATCTCTAATGGAGGGCTTTCATTCACTGTATTTGCTACATCTATGAAGAGGTGGAAATGAGGGACAAGGATTTATTTTCCTTTCTATCACCTGTACGTTGCTACTCACTACACTATACATTCCAGGAGGGGATTCACTCTTTTTTTTTTTGAGATGGAGTCTCACTCTGTTGCCAGGCTGGATCTCAGTGGCACAATCTCGGCTCACTGCAAACTTTCTGGGTTCAAGCGATTCCCCTGCCTCAGCCTCCCGAATAGCTGGGACAGCAGGCACATGCCACCACACCCAGCTAATTTTTGTACTTTTAGCAGAGACAGGGTTTCACCATGTTGACCAGGATGGTCTCGATCCCTTGACCTCGTGATCGATCCGCCTCAGCCTCCCAAAGTGCTGGGATTACAGGCGTGAGCCACTGTGCCCGGTCTCATCTTTTTTTTTAACCATTACATCGCAAGTGCCCAATACAGTGCCTGACTTGTAGTAAGACATTAGTAAATGTTGCAAAATAAGTAAATGATTAATTCCAGCCCCTCTTCACTTTATACCTATTGTCTCCTAACCTAATTTCTTTACCTCTAATTTCTTCCCCCTCACATCTTTCTCTTTTTGAGACAGAGTCTCGCTCTGTCACCCAGGCTGGAGTGCAGTGGCACGATATCAGCTCAGTGCAACCTCTGCCTCCCAGGATCAGGCGATTCTCCTGCCTCAGCCTCCCAAGTAGCCTGTGCCACCACGCCCAGCCAATTTTTTTGTATTTTTGGTAGAGGTGGGGTTTCACCATGTTAGCCAGGATGGTCTCGATCTCCTGACCCAACAGAATCTAACTTTGTTGCCCAGGCTGGAGTACAGTGGTGTGATCTCTACTCACAGCAGCTTCAACTCCCTGGGCTCAAGGAATCCATCCACCTCAGCATCCCACCTAGCTGGGACTACAGGCACATACCACCACAACCAGCTAATTTTTTTTTTTTTTTTAGTGTAGAGATGTGGTTTCATTATGTTGGCCAGGCTGGTCTGGAACTCCTGGCCTCAAGTGATCCGCCCACCTCAGCCTCCCAAAAGTGCTGAGATTACAGGTGTGAGCCACCGCGCCGGGCCCTCAAGTCTATTCTGAATACAAACATCTAGATAATTTCTCAAAGCCCCTGATGTAGCTATTTTATAAAGTTTGAGGGTTTTTGGGTTTTTGGTTTTTTTGGGGAAAATTTGTCATAGTGCTAAGATCTCTCAAAAATGCCAGCTAGGGGGAGGGCATGGTAGCTCACACCTGTAATCCCAGAACTTTGGGAAGCTGAGGTCGGGGGATCGCTTGAGCCCAGGAGTTCCAGGCTGCAGTGAGCTGTGATTTTGCGACCGCACTCCAGCCTGGGTGACAGCAAGATCTTGCCTCTAAAAACTAAACAAGAAGATACTAAAAAAAACCTTAATCTTTTCATTCAAAAAAATTACTTAAGGGCCAGGCCTGGTGGCTCACACCTGTAATTATATCACTGAGCAAGACCTAGCCTCTTAAAAAAATCCTCTCACTCTCCAAAAAAATACAAAAACTAGCCTGGCCTGGTGGTGCACGCCTATAGTCTCAGCTACTCGGGAGGCTGAGGTGGGCCCTGAGGCTGCAGTGAGCTGTGATCACACCACTGCACTCCAGCCTGGGTGACAGAGTAAGACCCTGTCTATAAATAAATAAATAAATAAATAAATAAATAAATAAATAAAATCCTTCACAGAACTCGCTCACAAGGAACTCAATCAACTTTTTGTCTCCTTACTCCAATCACTCTCTAGAGCTTCATAGGTGCCAGGATCACCTTCTGCCTGAAACATTCCTCAAGTATAGCCATCCAGCTTTCTTTCCTGTCCTTACTCAAATATTGCCTTCATGGCGAAGCCTCCTCTTCAGTGATTTACACTCCCTGTCTTTATCTTTCTCCTTAGGGCTTGCCATCATCTTAGATACTATGGTATATATTTTCTGTTGCCTTGTCCCTCAAGGTAAGCTTTCAGAGGGCAAGAATTTTTGTCTGTTTTCTTGATGCTTTGATCCCCAGAGCCTAGAACAGGGCCTGGCATGTAAAGGGAACTCAAATATTTGTAAAGTGAAAAAATAAATTTTCTGTGGAATCAGTAAGAAGCCCTCCATAAACTCACACTGCGAGAAGTCACAATTGTTTGAGATGACCCAGCCATGAAATCCAAGCCCTTTCCCTCAGCTATTCCTCCCACCTCTGCCTCCAAAAATGACTCTGCCCAGCCCAGGCGTGGTGGCTCATGCCTGTAATCACAGCACTTTGGAAGGCCAAGGCGAGTGGACCACCTGAGATCAGGAGTTCGAGACCAGCCCACCCGTCTCTACTAAAAATACAAAAATTAGCTGGTTGTGGTGGCACACACCTGTAATCCCAGCTACTTGGGAGGCTGAGGCATGAGAATAGCATGAACCTGGCCGGTAGAGGTTGCAGTGAGCTGAGATCACACCACTGCACTCCAGCCTGGGTGACAGAATGAAACTCTGCCTAAAAAAAATTAAAAATAAAAATAAATTAGTCTTCCCAAAGGAGGCCAGTCCTCCTCACACTCACCTTGTGTTCTTCACTGCCATTGCTCCTCGTTAAACCACATATAGGTGTTCCTATGAAGAAATGGCCCTCCGCAGGCTCCGCAAATGATGCCGATGCTTCTGTCCAAAGCCATGCAGTTTCAAGAAAAAGCTGGGAACTTTTTCAGAGCCTGAGTCGCCAACCCACACTCCCCTTCCTCAGGGAAGTTGGTTGTTGTTTTGTTTTTGTTTTTCTTCTCCAGTCCTTGGGTATCCTTTCTTACCATTAGACCTTGGGAGAATAGGAGGTACCCTGTCAACCAAAAAGAGCCCCCTAGTTACTAGTATCAAGGAGGAGATGTTCACCAAGAGGACTTCTGTCTCCTCCCTCCCAGGAGATCCTGGCTTGCTTGCTTTCTCTCTCTTTTGCTCTCTTTTTTTTTTTTTTTTTTTTTTTTTTTTTTTTTTGCTCTTGTTGCTCAGGCTGGAATGCAATAGCTCAATCTTGGCTCACCGAAACCTCCACCCGCCAGGTTCAAGCAGTTCTCCTGCCTCAGCCTCCCGAGTAGCTGGGATTACAGGTGTGTGCTAAGGCACCTGGTTAATTTGTGCATTTTTAGTAGAGATAGGTTTCACCATGTTGGTCAGGAACTCCTGACCTCAGGTGATCCACCCACCCCCAGCCTCCCAAAGTGCTGGGATTACAGGCATGAGCCACCACACCCGGCTATCCTAGCTTTGTTATACAAATAATCCGTCTTCTTCCCGGAGATCAGCTTTGTATACCTGAGCCTCAGGAAGGGGCAACTGGAATGGAAAAAAAAAAAAAAAAGAATCCATTCAGGAGTGTGCCACTCCTACCACTTTGCATAACCAAAAAGCCCACTCACGTAACTCTTTGCAGCCCAAAGATTTGCTTCTCCTTAAAAAAAAAAAAAAAAAAGAGGAAACTGTTTCTACTAAATTGTATGATAACACATATTTTTGGAACTCCGCAATCTCATCTTCCTCTGAGAGTTAGGTACTACAGTCAGCGCAAGGCAAAAATCTCACATAGTAAAATTCATCCTTGAAAATTACCTAAATTACCCATAAAGCATAATATACGTTGTTTTGTATATACAACCTGGACACAATATGTCTATATTAATGATATGTTACTTATAGTTAGTCATAAATTAAATTTTCACTTTTCATCTCTTGGAGCCCTTCAGAAATTTTATGAAGATTGTAATAACTGGTTAGCTTTTTCAGTTTCTTTTTTTTTTTTTTTTGGCAGGATCTTGCTCCATCGCCCAGGCAAGAGTGCAGTGGCACAATCACAGCTCACTGCAGCCTCGACTTTCCAGGCTCAAGTGATTCTTCTGCCTCAGCCTCCCAAACAGCTGGGACTACAGGCATGTGCCACCACACCTGACAAATTTTTGTATATTTTGTAGAGACTGGGTTTCTCCATGTTGCCCAGGCTGATCATCTTCTTTATATACAGTATAGTAATCACCCTCTTTGTCCAAGTTTTGCTAGAGCCCTCAATAAATCATTCAATTTCTTCCTCCAGGAAAATGAATACAGTAGCATGCCACCCCATCTGACACCCAAACAATCTCTCTGTGATTGGGGAATCATTAAAGTCCTTGGCACATTATTTCCATAGGTTTTGCCAAAATGCACCTTTCAGGTTTGATTGAATCATTGGCCACGTACTTCAACAACTTGAGTGGAAAGTCCTGCCAGTGCTCACACCATTTACACTGTTCTTTCTCTCCAGAGCTGCTACATTTAGTTCTCAGAAGTCAAATGCACTTATGATGCAATATAACGAACTAGCGTTGGTTTTATATTTTTAAAAATGTTTAAATTAAGGTAATGCAAAACAAAGCAAGTAAGCCTTCAGTCTTGTTTTCATCTCAACATTTCCCTGCTCACAAACCTTAGGACTATTGTTTTACCTACTGAAAATGTCCCTGTGTTTTAGTTTGGCGGTTGAGGCATATTACAGTGGGATCCCATAAATTTAACGTTTTAACCATTTTTCCTATACTCCATATGATCCCACCAAAGTGTTCTTTTCCCTTTCCCCAACTCTAACCCTTATTTCTCCATGCCCAGTAGCCATTCTTCAAAGTTAAATGTTTACCCTTCCAAAAAGCTTTGATTGAACATCCAATTCTTTTGTGTGTGTGTGTGTGTGTGTGTGTGTGTGTATGTGTGTGTCAGCACATCACTCTTGTCGCCCAGGCTGGAGTGCAGTGGCACCATCTCTGCTCACTGCAACCTCCAGCTCCCGGGTTCAAGTGATTCTCCTGCCTCTGCCTCCCGAGTAGCTGGGATTACAGGCACGAGCCACCACACCCAACTAATTTTTTTATTTTTTAGTAGAGATGAGGTTTCACCATGTTAGCCAGGCTGGTCTTGAACTCCTGACCTCAGGTGATCTACCCACCTCGGCCTCCCAAAGTGCTGGAATTACAGGAGTGAGCCACCACGTCCTGCCTGAACATCCAATTCTTAAGTGATATTCATTCACCTCACAAATATTGTTTAGTTCCTGCTGTATACCAGGCACTGTTCTAAATTATTTTATTAAATAACACAAAGATAACTATTGTGGCTCAACAGTAATTGAGCCACTGTGGCTCACCTATAATCCCAGCACTTTGGGAGGCTGAGACAGGAGGATCCCTTGAGGCCAGGAGTTTGAGACCAGCCTGGCCAACATGGCGATACCCTGTCTCTGCTAAAAATACAAAAATTAGCCAAGTGTGGTAATGCCAGCTACTTGGGAGGCTGAGGCAGGAGAATCGCTTGAATCCAGGAGGCAGAGGTTGCAGTGGGCTAAATTGGTGCCACTGCACTCCAGCCTGGGTGACAGAGTGAGACTCTGTCTCTAAATAAATAAATAAATGATACAGAGAGATTAACATTAATACAGAGAGCTTAAGAACCTTCTCCAGGCTGGACATGGTGGATCACACCTGTAATTCCATCACCTTGGGAGGCTGAGGCGGGAGGATCTCTTGATTCCAGGAGTTTTTGACCAGCCTAGGGAACATGGCAAAACCCAGTCTATGCAAAAAATACAAAAATTAGGCTGGGCTTGGTGGCTGATGCCTGTCATCCCAGCACTTTGGGAGGCTGGGAAGATCACTTGAGGTCAGGAGTTCCAAACCAGCCTGGCCAACATGGTGAAACTCCAACTCTACTAAAAATACAAAAATTATCTGGGCGTGGTGTGGTACACCTGTAATCCTAGCTACTTGGGAGGCTAAGGCATGAGAATCGCTTGAACCCGGGAGGTGGAGTTAGCAGTAAGTAGAGATCGCGCCACTGTACTCCAGTTTGGACAACAGAGCGAGAACCTGTCTCAGGAAAAAAATAATAATAATAATAATAAGTAAGTAAATATATATATATATATATATATATATATATATATATATATATATATATAAAAGCTGGGCAAGGTGGCACATGCCTGTAGTCCCAGCTACTGGGGAGGCTGAGGCAGGAGGACGGCTTGAGCCCAGGAGACGGATGTTGCAATGAGCCAAATTTGCACCGTTGCACTCCAGCCTGGGTGATCAAGTGAGGATTTGTCTCAAATAAATAAAAAAATGGTAACTATTACTATTCTCGTTTTACCAGTGAGGGATTACAGAGACCCTGTCTAATTAAAAAAAAAAAGAAGAAGGAGAACCAGCTTGTCCAAGGTTACATAGTAAATGATGGAGCTGGATTCGTACCCAAGCTGTCTGGCCTTAAACCTCTATTTCAAAATACAGATTTCCACTAAATGAAGTCTTTAAAATGTTTCTGGAAAACAGGTAATCCTAAAGGAGATTTTAATTTCTCTTGCGAGGACTTAAAATTGAGATTTGTGTTCCTGACAGGTCTCAGCATCAAATCATGGCTATGACAAATATTAAACTATGAAAGGAAAGTAGAATTTTATGATCCTCTAAAACAGTACATGGAGAACAGTGGTTCAAGCTCATCTGGTTTCATCTTGTTTTACGGATGAAAGAACAGAGGTTCGGTTAAGTAAGAACAAAAACTCTGATTTCATTACTTGCCCAAGACCATACAGGTCCAGTCCTCTTGCCTCAGTCATTCCGTTTATAAATGAGAATGACTGTCTATAGTCCCAAAATAGGAACTCCCTGATTTATTATTTATTTATTTCCAAATTCCTTCTTCCCTCTCTTTATATTCCTTCTTCCCTTCAGTCCTTCCATATTAAATGTTGATTGCCTATTTTTAGGTAGTAAATCACCCATTCCTTGTTTCTGAGCTCATGTGCCATGATGAAATGTATCAGGAAGTATGCAAGGACCTTACAAAAGTGGAGTGTGTTCAGTCATGCACATAACCATAACCAACTACAGCAAAAACCCTGCCTGCTAACACAGATTCCTCTGGGATAGTGAAATGTCAGGCACTTAGAAAGAAATTATTTGAGTGCTGTGGCGCTATCTCAGCTCACTGCAACCTCCGCCTCCTGGGTTGAAGTTCAATTCTCATACCACATCATAATCTATCCTGCATATGTGTTAGTCCGCTCTTCTAGAGGACACAGTGTAAGGAACTGTTCCTTCTACTGGGACAGAAGGGCACCAGAGTGGATGAATGTTGAGGATAGCTGTGCCTTTAAAACTTTCAGAACAGGCTGGGCACCATGGCTCAGGCCTGTAATCCCAGCACTTTGGGAGGTCAGAGTGGGAGAATCACTTGAGGTCAGGAGTTCAAGACCAGCCTGGCCAACATGGTGAAACACTGTCTCTCCTAGAAATACAAAAATCAGCCAGGTGTGGTGGCGGGCACCTGTAATCTCAGCTACTCAAGAGGAGGAGGCAGGAGAATCGCTTGAACCTGGGAGGGAGAGGCTGCAATGAACCGAGATTGGGACACCGCACTCCACCCTGGGCAACAGAGCAAGACTCTGTTTCAAAAATAAATAAATACATACATACATAAAATAAAACTTTCATAACAGACAATAGAAGTGGGTCTAAGAAAATTTGTGAGGCTTGGACTGGCCCTCTTTCTTCCTTGTTTTTCCTCAGGATACCCCTTATATTACATTTTGTCTACATACTTGGTTTTCTCCGTTATTTGTTCAAAGACTGTCTCTTCAAACTACTTCAGATTATGCTCTCATTATCAAAAGCACCCCATTGGAACACACCTCTTCCCACCACGTATGCAGAGATCCTTCACATTGAAATTACTTCTTTCTTTGATCAAAATACTCATTCCCCAAGTAAATTCAAGTTTAATCTTAGGAAAAGCATGCTTTTTTTTTTTTTTTGAGACACTCTTGTCACCTGGGCTGGAGTGCAGTGACACTATCTCGGCTCACTGCAACCTCCGCCTCCCAGAATCAAGTGATTCTCCCATCTCAGGCTCTCGAGTAGCTGGGATTACAGGCACTTGCCACTATGCACAGCTAGTTTTTTGTATTTTTAATAGACACAGGGTTTCACCATGTTGTCCAGGCTGGTCTCAAACTCCTGACATCATGATTTGCCCTCCTCAGCCTCCCAAAGTGCTGAGATTACAGGCGTGAGCCACCACAGCCAGCCAGGAAAAGTATGCTATTTAAAACATACTATGTTTTATAATACCCAGAGTAAACCATAGCCCAAACAAAGCCTTTGTTGGAATAAGAAAAAGGCATTGACTCTACTTCCATCTGTCAGAAAATTATCTTTTTTTTTTTTTTTTTAAATATATACCAGTTTTTTCCTATGGCCGAGACTAGAGTGCAATGGTGTGATCACAGCTCACTGAAGCCTCGAACTCCCAGGGTCAAGTGATTCTCCCACCTCAGCCTCCTGAATGGCTGGGACTGTAGGCATGTGCTACCACATCCAGCCAATTTTTTAATTTTTTGTAGAGGCAGAGTCTGTCTATGTGGCCCAGGCTGATCTTGAATTCCTGTTGTCAAGTGATCCTCCAGCCTCTGCCTCCCAAAATACTGGGATTATAAGTATGAGCCACTGCACCTGACCCAGAAAATTTTTTTAATATACCAATTTTGTTAAGGCAACACGTTGTTGCCATCTGTTAGAAAAACATCATAATAAACACACACATCTGTGATATCTGCAGTGTAAAGCATGCCTGTCCTCATGTAGCAGCTGTGCTGATACAGTCTTCCTTTCTTGTCTTTTGACAAGAGGAGAATCCTCAGTTAACTCTGCAACTTGGGGCATATTTCATAGCCTCCAAAGTCTTTTTCCTCATCTTTGAATTTGATGTAATTATGTCTACCTTGCATGAAGCTGAGAATTAAATGAGATGGTCAGCTGGGTGCAGTGGCTCATGCCTGTAATCCCAGCACTTTGGGAGTCTGAGGTGGGTAGATCACTGAAGGTCAGGAGTTTGAGGCCAGCCTGGCTAACATGGAGGAACCCCACCTCTACTAAAAATACAAAAATTAGCTGGGCATGGTGGCAGACACCTGTATTTACAGCTACTCGGGAGCCTGAGACAGGAGAATCGCTTGAACCCAGGAGGCAGAGGTTACAGCGAGCCGAGATTGCGCCACTGCACTCCAGCCTGTGTGACAGAGTGAGACTCTGTCTCAAAAAAAAAAAAAAGAAGTGGACCCTAATTTTCTTCGTTTTGTGGGCTGGACTTAGTTACTTGTTCTTAACAAACAAAATAAAATGGAAATGATGGTGTGCAACTTCAGGCCCTAGGTCACAAAAAGTTATTATGGCTTTCACCTTGATACTTCTGCAATTGCTATGTTGCAAGCCTGTGGAGAAACTCATTTGGCAAGGAACTGAAGCCTTTGGCCAGTAGCCACATGAAAGAGCTTGGAAGCAGATCCTGCAGCCTCAGTCAAGCCTTCAGATGAATGCAACCCTGGCCAACATTGAGTGCAACCTCCTTAAAGACCCCGAGCCACACAAACCCAGCTTAGCCTCTCCTGACGTCCTCATCCACAGAAACTATGAGACAGATGGTTGCTGTTTTAAGCTACTCAGTTTTGGGGGTAATGTGTTCCACAGTAAGTGATAACTAATAAAATCACCCTGTATGTACTAGACAATGTTCCAGGCACTGAGGATGTAATGATGAACAGTACAGACACAATCCATGCGCTCATGTGGCACTTACATTCTAAATAGGGATGACAGAATATAAACAAGTAAAGGAAGAAATAAAGCGAGGTAGCAATACATACTCTAAGAAATACAAAGCCAGCCCAGGCACAGTGGCTCACACCTGCAATCCCAGTGCTTTGGGAGGCCAAGACAGGCAGATCACTTGAGGTCAGAAGGTTGACACCAGCCTGGCCAATGTGGTGAAACCCTCTCTCTACTAAAATACAAAAATTAGCCAGCAGTGGTCGTGCACACCTATAATCCCAGCTACTCGGGAGGCTGAGGCAGGAGAAACGCTTGAACCTGGGAGGTGGACGCTGCAGTGAGCCAAGATCACGCCACTGCACTCCAGCCTGGGCAACAGAGTGAGACTCACTCTCAAGAAGAAAAAAAAAGAAAGAAATACAAAGCCAGATGGAGATATAGAGAGTTCCTAGGGATTGAAGAAGAGATGTGGTGGTGAAGCATTTTTAGATAGGATGTAGCTTTAAGTAGAGACCTGAATGATATGAAGGAAGAATTATACCATTATGTGATGGAATAGTTTTGGTTTTTGTGGTGGTCATTGTTTTTTCAGGCAGATGAAATAAAAAATGTAAAGACTCAAAGGCAGAAAAAAACTTGACATATTCCAGGAGCAGTCAGAAAGCCAGTGTGGCTTGGGAGGAGGAACCAGAAAGAGTGGTATGCAATAGGGTCTGTGAGTAGCAAGACAGACCATATCCCTTCCCTTTCTGAACCTAGCCAAAGCCAACCACTGAAAAGGGAGTAACACCCATGTTCTTTACTGTGAGCCACAAAGCCTCTCTCTCTGCCTCATCCCCTACCATGCTACCCACCTCGGTTATTGCATTCTGGGCGCACGGGCCTTTGGTTAGCATTTATCACGTCCAAAAATACCTTGTTAATTTTCTTACATACTTGTTTATTTTGTGTTTTCTTTTTTTCTTTTTTTTTTTTTTTGAGACAGAGTCTCACTCTGTCGCCCAGGCTGGCGTGCAGTGGCGCGATCTCGGCTCACCGCAAGCTCCGCTTCCCAGGTTCACGCCATTCTCCTGCCTCAGCGTCCCAAGTATCTGGGACTACAGGCGCCTGCCACCACGCCCGGCTAATTTTTTTGTATTTTTAGTAGAGATGGAGTTTCACCGTGTTAGCCAGGATGGTCTCGATCTGCTGACCTCGTGATCCACCAGCCTCGGCCTCCCAAAGTGCTGGGATTACAGGCGTGAGCCACTGCACCTGGCCTGTTTTCTTCTTTTTATTTTAAATTTTTTATTTTTGTGGGTACACAGTAGGTGTATATATTTACGGAGTATATATGTTATTTCGATACAGGCACGTAATGTGTTAATAGTCACATTGGGATAAATAGAGTATACATTACCCCAAGCATCTATCATTTATTTATGTTACAAACATTTCAGTTATATTCCTTATTTTTTAATGTACAATAAATTGTTGTTCAGTATAGTCACCCTATTGTGTTGTTAAATACCAGATCTTATTCATGCTAATACATTTTCTTTTTTAAAAACTCTAACTACATTTTCACACCCATTAACATTCTCCTACCCCTTGCCCCCACTCCCCTTCCCAGCCTCTGATAACCATCACTCTACTATTTCCATGAGTTCAGTTGTTTCCATTAGCTCCCACAAATGAATGAGAACATGTGAAGTTTGTCTTTCTGTACCTAGCATATTTCACTTAACATAATATCCTCCAGTTCTATCCATGTTGTTTCAAATGACAGGATCTCATTCTTTTTTATGGCTGTATAGTACTCCATTGTGTATATGTATCACATTTCCTTTATTCATTCATCTATTAATGGATGCTTAGGTTAACTTTAAATCTTGACTATTGCAAATAGTGCTGCAAGAAACATGGGAGTGCAGGTATCTCTTCAATATACTGATTTTCTTTCTTTTGGGGATATACCTAGCAGTGGGATTGTCAGATCATATGGTAGTTCTATTTCTGTTTTTTGAGAACCTCCATATTGTTCTCCATAGTGGCTGTACTAACTTCATGCTTGTTTATTTTGTCTCTTCCTATTACAGTGTAAGCTCCACCAGAGCAGCAGACTCTCATAAAGCCTTGTGGGTTGAATGAAAGGAGTGTCATCCCTTAAGACATTGGCAACAAAATCATCGCCTGACATATTCTACTACAAGTGCCTGCAGTAACCTATGCATAGAGGGGCAAATGAACTCCCACAGGAAGGTGAACAATCCCTGAGCCAGAGATAATTGGAACTCTGGCAGTTTGAGTGGACACTCAGTCACACACTCACACACTCACTCACAGGGTTATGCAATTCCAAAAATTATGTGTTTGGCTCCAGGCAGATACATTTTTCCCCTCTAAGTCCAAAATAAAGATAGAAATGCATACATCTAACAGACTATGATGGCAGAACTATTTTTCTTAAAAGGATGTGTAATTTATCATACTATCAAATACCAGAATAAGATACTTAATATTATGAGAAGCTTTCAGAGCAAAATGCAAACCCTGTCATTTACTTCCTATGTGACTTAGGCAAGCTACTTAACCTCTCTAAACTTCAGTCTCTTCATCTGTAACTAAGGAGATTCTAATACCTACTTACAATGGCATCGTTGTAAAAATTCAATTAGATCCCAGAAAGTTCTCAGACAAACAAAAATAAAAACGCTGAGTGTCAAATGATCACAGGAGCCAAATGAAAGAGCTCCCAATGGCTAACCCTGGAACATTTTAAACAACAAAATAAATGAAATAGCATTGGACTATATAACTCAAAGGGAAAAATAAATATCCATAATTCTATGGTGATATAAATAATAATTAAATAAGTAAATGTATGGGGAAGAAGAGACAAATCTCCCATGCAGAAGAACTTTAAATAATTTATGTAGATACTCAGCTTTCAAAGAGAGAGACCATAACCCTTCAGTCTTTAAGTGTGGGCTACGCATAGTGACTTCCTTCCAAAGTGTACAGTATCAAAACAAGGGTTGAGGGAAGAGTAACTTTATGGTGAAGAGACCTAACAAATGCTACTTTAGCCTGGTGATCAAGTTCAACATCAACACTGATGAATCATGTTGACACTATGTAATATGACAAAAGTGGTACTTTACCTCTGTTTTTCCTCCCTAAAACCTGTAACACCAGTCTAATCATGAGAAAAATATCCAGTTAATTTCTGTGTGTGTGTGTGTGTGTGCGTGTGTGTTGAGACAACCGAGTCTCGCTCTGTCACCCAGGCTGGAGTGCAGTGGCATGATCTCGGCTCACTGCAAGCTCCGCCTCCCAGGTTCATGCCATTCTCCTGCCTCAGCCTCCCGAGTAGCTGGGACTACAGGTGCCTGCCACCACGTCCGGCTAATTTTTTTTGTATTTTTAGTAGAGATGGAGTTTCACCGTGTTAGCCAGGATGGTCTCAATCTCCTGACCTCGTGATCTGCCCGCATCAGCCTCCCAAAGTGCTGGGATTACAGGCCTAAGCCACCGTGCCTGGCCTCAGTTAATTTCAATAGAGGTGCATCCTACACAATAATTGACCAGTACCCTTCAAAACTTTCAAGGAAAAATGAGGAAAGTCTGAAAAACTGTCCCAGGCAAGAAGAGCCTAAAAAAAACATAACATTGGCCGGGCACGGTGGCTCACGCCTGTAATCCAGCACTTTGGGAGGCCGAGGTGGGCAGATCACGAGGTCAGGAGATTGAGACCAGCCTGACCAACATGGTGAAACCCCATCTCTACTAAAAATACAGAAATCAGCCAGGTATGGTGGTGGGCACCTGTAATCCCAGCCCCTCAGGAGCCGGGCATGGTGGTGGGTGCCTGTAATCACAGCTACTCAGGAGCCTGAGGCAGGAGAATCAGTTGAACCGGGGAGATGGAGGTTGCAGTGAGCCGAGATCATGCCATTGCACTACAGCCTGGGCGACAGCCTGGCACTACAGCCTGGGCGACAAAAAAATAAATAAAAATAAAAATTAAAAATAATATAATGCAACCTAATGATTATTAGATACCTAATGTTCCAGGGATGGGATACTAAAACAGAGAAAGACATTAGATAAAAACAAAGAATATCTGAATAAACTGTAAACTTTAGTTATTAATAATATATCAGTATTGGTTCATTAATTGTGGCAAAGGTACCATGCTAATCTAAGATGTAAATAATAGGGGAAATTATGGTTGTGGGGGTGGAGTCTATGAGAACTTTCAGTGCTATGCTCTCAATTCTTCTGTATATTTAAAACTATCCTAGAAAATTGAAACCATCCAGACGCGGTGTCTAACACCTGTAATCCTAGCACTTTGGGAGGCCGAGGCAGGTGGATCACCTGAGGTCAGGAGTTCAAGACCAGTCTGGCCAATGTGGTGAAACCCTATCTCTACTAAAAATACCAAAAAAGTAGCTAAATGTGGTGGTGTGCACCTGTAATCCCAGCTACTTAGGAGGCTGAGGCAGGAGAATTGCTTGAACCTGGGAGGCAGAGGTTGCAGTGAGCCAAGATCACGCCACTGCACTCCAGCCTGGGCAACAAGCACGAAACTCTATCTTTAAAAAAAAAAAAAGTTTATTTAAAAAAATGCAATTAGAAACTGTAGGTAAAATAGACATAAAGTTTTTTTTGTTTTTAAGGACGGATTGTTGCTTTATTGCCCAGGCTGGAGTGCAGTGGCACAATATCGGCTCACTGCAACCTCTGCCTCCCAGGTTCAAGCAATTCTCCTGCCTAAGCCTCCCGAGTAGCTGGGATTACAGGCACATACCACCACACCCAGCTAATTTCTGTATTTTTAATAGAGATAGGTTTTCACCATGTTGGCCAGGCTAGTCTCAAACTCCTGACCTAGTGATCCACCCACCTTGGCCTCCCAAAGTGCTGGGATTACAGGCGTGAGCCACCGCACCCAGCCCAGATGTAAAGTCTCAGCACAGTGTCTGTTATTTATCATGGATACTGTAATGTAGGTCATCTACTCTTAGAGATCATTTGTAGTAAAATTATTATTATTTTATGGGCCTTTAAGAAAGAAAAACTGCTGCCAATTAAACTATGACAAAATGCCTTAATACTGATCCTGTGAGATGTATAAATCAGTCATGCCAGCCTCCCATTGCTTTGAAACAACTTCATCACTTATGACTGTCTTACTTTCTTCCATCTGATAAAGAATTTAGTCATTCCTTTGTAGAAAAAAATCATGAAATTAGTTACTCCCTGAATGACAAATATTTGCTTCACTAAATATCAAATGTATGTCCCACTGCTCTGTGTCTGTCCTTTCCTCATAAACAACAAATTTGTGTTTCAACAAAAAGTTGCAATACCACTTTTTTTTTTCTTTTTTTTTTTTTTTTGAGATAGGGTTTCACTCTGTCACCCACACTGGAGTGCAGGAGCACAATCATAGCTCCTCACCGCAGTCTCAACCTCAAAGGCTCAAGGGATCCTACTGCCTCAGCCTCCTGAGCAGTTGGGACTAAAGGTGTGTGATAATTTTGGTATTTTTGGTAGAGACCAGGATTTCGCCATGTTGCCTAGGCTGGTCTTGAACTCCTGGGCTCAAAGTGATCATGCCCACCTTGGCCACCCAAAGTGCTGGGATTACGGGCGTGAGCCACAGTGCCAAGTCACCATCTTCATCTGAACATTTTAAACAGCAATTAAACCCAACACCTGTAGTACTAACAATGCACATAACTGAATTAAAGTGACATAAATTTGAACAATTATGATCAAGTTTACCTGTGCAAGTCAAAGACAATTAGGTCACAAATGCTGCCTGGCAGATAGTAATTTTAACCTGTCATGCATGATAAAATATAAGTGACATCCTAATTTCAGAAATGTTGGCACCGCAGTGGCTCATGCCTGTATCCCAGCACTTCGGGAGGCTGAGGCGGGTGGATCACCAGAGGTCAGGAGTTCAAGACCAGCCAGCCAACATGGTGAAACCCTGTCTCTACTAAAAATACGAAAATTAGCCAGGCATGGTGCCATGCACCTGTAATCCCAGCTACTTGGGAGGCTGAGGCAGGAGAATCACTGGAACCCGGGAGGCGGAGGTTGCAGTGGGCCAAGATCACACCATTGCACTTCAGCCTAGGCAATAAGAGAGAAACTCTGTCTCAAACAACAACAAAAACTACTAGGTGTGGTGGTGTGCACCTGTAGTCCCAGTTACTCAGGAGGCTGAAGTGGGAGGATCACTTGAGCTAGAGAGGTGGAGGTTGCAGTGAGCTGAGATCCGGCCACTGTACTCAAGCCTGGCTGACAGAAGGAGACCCTGTCTCAAAATAAATAAATAAAATAACTAAAAAGTAATTTCAGAAATGTTAAAATGTGGAAATGAAAAGTGTAACTGGCCAGGCACGGCGGCTCACGCCTGTACTCCCAGAACTTTGGGAGGCTGAGGCGGGCAGATCATTTGAGGTCAGGAGTTCGAGACCGGCCCGGCCAATATGGTGAAACCCTGTCTGTACTAGAAATACAAGAATTAGCCAGGTGTGGTGGCACACGCCTATAATCCCAGCTACTCGGGAGGCTGAGGCAGGATAATCGCTTGAACCCGGGAGGCAAAGTTTGCAGTGAGCCAAGATTCCACCACCGCACTCCAGCCTGTGTTACAGAGTGAGACTCCATATCCAAAAAAAAAAAAGAAATGTGTACCTTAGAGGGTTTAGATAAGTGACTATGGTACAGCCATAAAATAGAATAATACATTGCAGCATTAAAATGAATAAGATAGACCTTTTTTTAAAAAAAAGCTTTTAGTTTATTAATCTTCAGGTGAAAAATCCACAACAACCACAGATAACATCATTGCAGCACCTTTACTCCTTCAGCTTTTTGCCAGCACCAACGTTGGCTTTTGCGGTCCCCTGACTGTCTTCATTCTGTCCTTGCGTTCCTTTCGTTGGTTTCTTGAGGTCTTTTTCTTCTCATACAGGCCATGTCTTGCAAGTCGATGTTTGGGTTCATTTTTCTTTGCATAACCCAGGGAATCATAAATCATGCCAAAGCCAGTTGTCTTGCCACCACCAAAATGAGCTCTGAATCCAAATACAAAGATGTCATCTGGTATGGTCTTGTACATTTTGGCTTGTTTTCCCTGAATTTCTGTGTTAGGCACTGTTGCCTTCCCAGAGTGAAGGACATCAATGACCATTTGTTTCCTCTGAAGTAGTCAGCTGGACATGAACTTTCTAGTGCGGATAGTTACTGTGTCACTCATGATGACAGTCTATCCGCAGAAAGCCAGGGAGAAAAAGAACAGATAGACCTATTTTTATTTACATAAAAAGATATCTGAGACATGTTTAAAAAGTAAGTCACATATGATCAATTTCTGTAAAATAAAGACTAATAAATATACTAATGTTAATATACGCACAAAAAGATATATGAATTTGTGAAAATAATATATTTTGCTTACATAATCAGTAAAGAAAAAAGAATATAAGCAATCAGTAAATCTTTGAATAAATTTAATAATATTCACTGGTAAAATTTCTTCATTTTAAAAATGGTTTTAAGCAAAACAAGTTAACTGTACCAGGACTGGTTCTAGGTGTTTTCCGATGCATTCTCTTAGCTAACAATGATAACAAAAGCTGACTAACCACTTAACACAAGGAGTGGTTAAGGGAAATTCCTGCATAGCATAAAATTTTGAGCTAGATCTCTAGGCCAAATTTATTTAGTACAGTTATGATATAAAGGATGATAAGCAATTATGATCTAGGCCAGGCTCAGTGGCTCATGCCTTTAATCCTAGCACTTTAGGAGGCTAAGGCGGGTGGATCACCTGAGGATAGGAGTTCGAGACCAGCCTGGCCAATATAGTGAAACCCTGTCTTTACTACAAATACAAAAATTAGCTGGGCTTGCTGGCATGTGCCCATAATCCCAGCTACTCAGGAGGCTGAGGCACAAGAATTGCTTAAATCCCGGAGGCAGAGGTTGCAGTGAACTGGAATTTCACCACTGCGCTCCAGCCCGGGTGACAGAGAGAGCCTCCATCTCAAAAAAAAAAAAAAAAAGTATCTGAAAGACTGTACTAATTTGTAACCCATCTTAGGTCGGGCACGATGGCTCATCCTTATAATCACAGCACTTTGGGAGGCTGAGGTGGGTGGATCATCTGAAGTCAGGAGTTCAAGACCAGCCTGGCCAACATGGTGAAACCCCTGTCTCTACTAAAAATACAAAAATTTGCCAGGCATGGTGGTGCACGCCTGTAGTTCCAGCTACCTGGGAGGCTGAGGCAGGAGAATCGCTTGAACCCAGTAGGTGGAGGTTGTAGTGAGGTGTGATCACACCACTGCACTCCAGCCTGGGCAATAGAGTGAGACTCTGTCTCAAAAATAAATGAATAAATAATGCGTAACCCATCTTAAAACACCATTTTGTGAAATATTATGCTGCTATAAAAATACACTAATTTGTTTATGTTTTTGAGACAGAGTCTTGCTCTGTTGCCCAGCCTGGAGTGTAGTGGCACTTCGGCTCACCACAGCCTCCACTCCCAGGTTCTAGCAATTCTTGGGCCTCAGCCTCCCAACTAGCTGAGATTACAGGCACATATCACCACACATGGCTAATTTTTTGTATTGTTTGGTTTTGTTTTGTTTTGCTTTTTTGAGACAGAGTCTCACTCTGTCACCCAGGCTAGAGTAGAGTGGCCCAATTTCGGCTCACTGAAACCTCTGTCTCCTGGGTTCAAGCGATTCTCCTGCCTCAGCCTCCCGAGTAGCTGGGATTACAGGTGTGCACCACCATGCCTGGCTATTTTGTATTTTTAGTAGAGACGGTGTTTCACCATGTTGGCCAGGCTGGTCTCAAACTCCTGACCTCAAGAGATCCATCCGCGTTAGCCTCCCAAAGTGCTGGGATTACAGGCATGAGCCACCACACTCAGCCAATTTTTTGTATTTTTAGTAGAGACAGGGTTTCACCATGTTGCCCAGCCTGGTCTCGAACTCCTAAACTCAAGCAATCTGCCCTCCTTGGCCTCCCAAAGTGCTAGGATTACAGGCATGAGCCACCATGCCTGGCCAAGAATACACTAATCTAACTCAAGGATTTAGACAAATATGGGCTATCCTTAAAGAATAGACAAAAAGGTTCTATCCTATTTCCACTTAAAAGAAGTGAGTCAATCAATGGCCAAAGGACAGAAAATGTGCTTAGCAGAACCAGTTTTGTTCACTTTAGTTCAGTCTCTCTGTTGGTCCTGAATATTTAAAGAACGAATGGACTTTCATACTGATTCTCTACTAGGACCTCATCATATTACTTATACACAGACACACATAGGCATCTATGTGCATGCGCACACATCCAACTTGCTTATTCCCACTATTACACCAGTACTCACTCATCTAGAGCTGATAAAACACCAAATTATATGGGCACCCATATAAGCAAATTAGGAAGTGTTGCTTTTCCTGCATTTGCAAAACAAATCCAACATTTTAAAAACACAGCCTAACACTGTTTGAGCTTTTGAAATGAGGAAACAGATGACTAGCTTAAGGAAATCCTAGACCAGATATTTATAAGTTCCAAAGATATCACAGTTGTTGTGCTTCTTTTTAAAACAAGCCTTTTCTAAAGAAGAATTATGACTAATTAAATATGACTGCATGAGCATATGCAGGAAATTTGATAAAAATCCAACAAATTAGGGCACAGTCCAGGAAAATCTCTTGGGGGTTATGTTCCTTGCAAGTAGATAAACATCTTTCTTTCTAAAGGTTAATGTTCTTTAAAGAGTTCAAAACTGGCATCATAGGAAGATGGTGCCATTTTGTACGTGACATTTTTGCTATTCCTTTCTTGTCAAAATAGAAAAATATTCAGAAAAGTAAAGGAAATTAATTTGTAAACACTGAGTGTAGAGGAGAGTTTAAATTTTTTTTTTTTTTTTTTTTTTGGAGACAGAGTTTCGCTCTTGTGGCCCAAGCTGGAGCGCAATGACTGCAACCTCCACCTCCCAGGTTCAAGCGATTCTTCTGCCTCAGCCTCCCAAGTAGCTGGGATTACAGGCATGCGCCACCACGCCCGGCTAATTTTGTATTTTAGTAGAGACAGGGTTTCTCCATGTTGGTCAGGCTGGTGTCGAACTGTGTTGACCTCAGGGATCCGCCCACCTCAGCCTCCCAAAGTGCTGGGGTTACAGGCATGAGCCACACCCCCTATCCCGGCCTAATTTTTTTTTTTTTTTTTAGAGAAGGTCTCACTGTGTCACTGAGGCTGCAGTGTAGTGGCACGATCACAGCTCACTGCAGCCTTGATCTCCCAGGCTCAAGCAATTCTTCCACCTCAACTATCTAAGCACCTAGGACCACCTGTATGCTCTGTCACGCCCCATTCCGCTAATTAAAAAACAAAATTTTTTTTGTAGATACGAGGGTCTTGCTATGTTACTCCAACTCCTGGGCTCAAACTATCCTCCCACCTCAGCCTCCCAAAATGCTGGGATTTTAAGTGTGAGCCATGCACTCAGGCCTTAAATTTTTTTTTTTAATCCTGAATCACAGGATCAAAAATAAACTAATTCTCTGGATATTATTTTGCTTGCTACAACAAAAGTTTGCTTAAAGATTTTGCAGGCCGGGCATGGTGGGTCATGTCTATAATCCCAGCTACTTGGGAGGCTGAGGCAGGAGGATGGCTTGAGAGACCCTGTCTTAAAAAACAAACAAACAAACAAACAAAAACTGCAGATCACAACTGCTGTAATGCAAACAAAAGTATCTATAGCTCAGTAGGGTTTAACTTCTTATCAAATGTTATAGAATACTTCTATTTGCTCCTGAATACTGGGTTCCATTACTGCTTTGCATCTGTCTCTGGGAATTATGTTACAAAAGGCCCAGCTTTGCTTATGTATTACTTTGTTTCACTATTTTCCAGTTCTTAATATAATATGCTGTTAAGGCCCACATCAGGAAAAAGACAAATCACTGAAAATGACAAAGTATCAAGTAGAAGGGTCACGTAGTGAACAAATTAAAAGGATTACTTTATTTCATAGCACCATCACAATAAAAACCATAATATACCCTTTTTTCCTTCATTTCTCCAAGAAAAAAACTATATCCTTATAAATAATGATGTACTCTATTGTAAAAGAAGATATTGTATTAAATAAACTTCAACTGATAATCTTTACCTTAGAGCTACACAATTCCCACTTTCCCTTATACTATAAACATTCATAATAAGAAATTGAAATTTTCATAGAGACAGATTTTAACTCACTTTTAACATGAATTTTTTAAGGTTAGGGACTCAGGCCAGGCATGATGGTTCATGCCTGTAATCCTAAAAATTTGGGAATCTGAGGTGGGCGGATCATTTGAAGTCAGAAGTTTGAGACCAGCCTGGCCAACATGGTGAAACTCTGTCTCTATTAAAAATACAAAAAATTAGCTGGGCGTGGTGGTGTGTGCCTGTAATCCCAGCTACTCAGGAGGCTGAGGCAGAAGAATCACTTGAACCCAGGAGGCAGAAGTTTCAGTGAACTGAGATTGTGCCATTGCACTCCAGCCTGGACAACAGAGCAAGACTCTGTCTCAAATAAATAAACAAATAAATAAATAAATAAAAATAAAGATCAGGGACTCATACATAAAAGGCTAATTTCCTTCATATAAATATGTGCCTCGCACAAATCATTAAGAGACTGCCTTCATTCAAAAATGGACAAAAGTATTAATATTTATACTGCAGACATGCTCATACATTTGTGAAATAATGTATATATAAGTAGTTCTTTGTACCATTGTTTATAACAGCAAAGGATTATAAATAACCCAGAAATAAATTATGGCATATCCATACAATGGAATACTGTGGAGCTGTAAAATAAAAATGAAGCAGCTTCTATGTAGCAATATGGAACAACTACCAAGCTACATACTGAAGAAAGCAAGGTCTAAATGATTTGCATAATATGCTGCCATTAGTGTGGAAGGTAAAGATTTATGGATAATTGTAAACGTAATCTGAAAATACAATATCTCTGAAAGAATAAGTAACTAGTAACTGTGCTCTCTTCAGGAAATGCACTGGGTAAGAAAGCACCAGGGGAAGAAGGGATATTTACTTTTCACTGTGCTGTATATTCTTTTTCATCCTTTGAAGATATCACCAGGAGGATGTGACTTTAATTTCCCAAAGGATTGGTGGCACTGATCTGAGGATTGTGGAAGAGACTGTCAGCTACTATTCCTACTCAGTCCTACTGAGTTACAAAGATGGGCTGTGGCAGCAGCCAAAGGCTTGAAGATCAACAGGCAGGTCTTCAAGAAGCTGTTCTCCATTTCGCCTTCGTAGAGCCCTTTGCAGAGCCTTTTTTAAATAAATATATATATATATTTACTGCTTTTTATTTCCTCAAAAAACTCCTAGTCTAGCCAGGCATAGTGGCTCACACCTGTAATCCCATCACTTTGGGAGGCTGAGGCAGGTGGATCACCTGAGGTCAGGAGCTGGAGGCCAGCCTAGCTAACATGGCAAAACCCCGTCTCTATTAAAAATGCAAAAATTAGCCAAGTGTGGTGGCGCACACCTGTAGTCCCAGCTACTCAGGAGGCTGAGACAGGAGAATCTCTTGAATCCAGGAGGCAGAGGCTGCACTGAGCCAAGATTGCACCACTGCACTCCAGCCTGGGTGACAGAGCAAGGCTCAGTCTCAAAAACAAACAAACTGAAAAAGCTCCTAGTCTATCCTACCCCAAGAAATGCATCCTTCATCTTTAGTGAAAAAAGGGATTGTCCAAATTTTAAAGTTTTAAAACCCATTTTAAGTCAACATTTTTTGCAGAATGTATTTTTCTGTATTAGTTTATTTTATTTATTTATTTATTTTGAGGCAGGTTCTTGCTCTGTCACCCAGGCAGAGTATAGTAGTGCCATCACGGCTCATTGCAGCCTTGACCTCCTGGGATCAAGCAATCCTCCTGCCTCATTTTTTTATTTTTTATTTTTTTCAGATGGAGTCTCACTCTGTTGTTCAGGAGTGTAGTGGTGTGATCTCGGCTCCGTGCAACCTCCACCTCCCGGGTTCAAGCGATTCTCCTGCCTTTGCCTCCCAAGTAGCTGGGATTACAGGTGGTACGTGCCACCATGTCCAGATAATTTTTTTGTATTTTCAGTACAGATGGGGTTTTACCATGTTGGCCAGGCTGGTCTTGAACTCCTGACCTCAAGTGATCCATTCACCTCAGCCTCTGAAAGTGATGGGATTACAGGCATGAGCCACCACACCCGGCCTTTTCAAAATGTTTTGTAGAGACAAGGTCTCACTATGTTGCCCGGGCTGGTCTCCAACTTCTGGGCTGAAATGGTCCTTCCGCCTCAGCCTTCCAAAGTGCTGGGATTAGAGGCGTGAGCCACCACATCTGCCTATCTAGTTTTTAATTTGTATACATTCATAGGGCACAAGTGCAATATTGCTACATTGGTATAGTGCATTGTGGTAAAGTCAGGGCCTTCAATACGTCTGTCACTGGAGCAACACACATTGTACCCACCAAGCAACCACCCATCATCCATCCCCCTCCCACCCCTCCATCCTTCTGAGTCTCCACTGTCCATCTACATACATTTATTTTATAAGTTCATTTACATTTATAGTATTTACTCTTATCAAGTCAATCATGGAGAACAATAAAGTCTAAAGTCATACTGATGAATGTATAAAATAGAAATCGGGAATTATGTGTAATCATTTGTCTTACATCTGCCTCTGCTTCAAATTTTTTTGTTGTTTGTTTGTTTTTTGGTGGGTTTTTTTTGTATTGTTTTTTGAGACAGGGTCTCACTCTGTCACCCAGGCTGGAGTGCAGTGGCACGATCTCAGCTCACTGCAACCTCTGCTTCCCAGGCTCAAGGGATCCTCCCACCTTAGCCTCCTCCGAGTAGCTGGGACTATAGGCATCCGCCTCCATGCCCAGATAATTTTTTTTGTTGTTGAGACGGGGATTTCGCCAGTATATATTGCCCAGGCTGCTCTGGAATTCCTGAGCTCAAGCAATTTTCCTGCCTCAGTCTCTCAAAGTGCTGGGATTACAGGCATGAAACACCTTGCCCCGCCCAATTGACTTTTATACTTTGTTTTGATTGTATAGTATCACAATACTCATCATACAAGCATGGAGTCACAAGAAGTAATAGATGTTGGTGTTTTATGTTGTTGTTGTTTTTAACAGCATGCCTTGGAACTTCAAGTTGCTCTTTAATTAAACTCATTTAAAAATACAGATCTGCAATAAGAAGTCTGTTTCAAAATTGCATCACTAATAACATCTAACAATGATCTTATAGACGTCAGATGAGAAACACCCAAAACTTACCGTAAGCATGAGATCTGTCTATAAGATAGCATTAGATGGCATATGTTGCTCTGTATTATAAATTATTATTATTATTATTATTACTATTACTGAGATGGAATCTCACTCTGTCGTCCAGGCTGGAGTGCAGTGGAGCGATCTCGGCTCACTGCAAGCTCTGCCTCCCGGTTTCACGCCGTTCTCCCGCCTCAGCCTCCCAAGTAGCTGGGACTACAGGCGCCCGCCACCACGCCCGGCTAATTTTGTTTTTGTATTTTTAGTAGAGACGGGGTTTCACTGTCTTAGCCAGGATGGTCTCCATCTCCTGACTTCATGATCCGCCAGCCTCGGCCTCCCAAAGTGCTGGGATTACAGGCGTGAGCCACTGCGCCCGGCCCGTTTTTTTTTTTTTTTTTTTGAGACGGAGATTCACTCTTGTTGCCCAGGCTGGAGTGCAGTAGCTCAGTCTCAGGTCACTGCAACCTCTGCCTCCCGGGTTCAAGCGATTCTCCTGCCTCAGCCTCCCGAGTAGCTGGGATTACAGGCACGCAACACCACGCCCCACTAATTTTGCATTTTTAGTAGGGATGAGGGTTCTCCATGTTGGTCAGGCTGGTCTCGAACTCCCGACCTCAGGTGATTCGTCCACCTCGGCCTCCCAAAGTGCTGGGATTATAGGTGTGCGCAACCATGCCCGGCCACCACAAATTAATTTTTATCCAAAGCAAATGAAAATTCAGAACCAGAGTTATGACGCATGAAGCAAGTCATCTGAATCAAAGTGTAGCACACTGGCTTACGAGCCACACATCTTTTGGCAAAGAAAAATTACAAATTTGGCCAAATAATATTGATATTTTATTAGACATCATGTCTAACATGGTAAAAGAAAAACTTCAGCTGAATTAAATTTAAAGGAGCTTGAGCAATGCAGGATTTGCAAATTGGGCAGCCCCCAGGATCACAGCAGATTCAGAGAGACTCCAGGGGTGCCTCGTGGCCAGAACGAATTTATAAACAAAAAAGGGAAGTGATATACAGAAATCAGAAGTGAAGTAAAGAAACAACTGGATTGGTTACAGCTCAGCGTTTGTCTTATTTGAACCCAGCTTGAACACTTATCAGTCTATGAGTGGTTGAAGCATGGCTGTTGGGATTAGCCAAGACTCAGTGATTGTTACAGGTGCATACTCCTAAGTCAGGTTTTCAATCTTTTTATCTATTAAGTTAGGTTGCAGTTCATCCACAAGGACTCAAATATAGAAGTATGGAATCCTTCTCAGGCCATATTTAGTTTGCTTTAGCAGACTTAATGCACACTGTGTCACCCCTGGAGTTGTACTGCTCAGAGATCCATTGCAGGGAGAATTTGCTGAAGAATACAATCAGCTGACGCTCACCAGTTGTAGCACCTTTGGGATCTGTCACAGCATTTCAACTCAGGGCACACTCATTCTAGGCAGCTCTCAGCCAATGACTGAGCATGACTTGGAGCTTGGGGCCTGGCCATTTTTGCCCAACGCAGAAGTCCTCTATAGGCAATCTTTGCATTACAGCTGTCTATTGGATAGGTCAAGACTTTCTCAGGGCTGCCCCAGAGCTCAAAGCGCTGCCTTTCCAATTTTCAGTCCTTCCCTCACTCCTCTCACAAGTGTCAGATGTTTATCACAGACTAATGACTTTTCCTGACTTCTCTCTCTCTGCCCTCTATCTTTCAAAGGTCTTATCCCCAATACATTTCTTGTCCTTCTAATTCTACCTTGGTGTCTGCTTCCCAGAGGACATGAACTGGCATACGCATATGAAAATATATTCACTTAAAATAATTTAAAATTTAGTGATATCAAACACATAATCTTCACTTTTTTTTTTTTTTTTTTAGAGTCTTGCTCTTGTTGCTCAGGTTGGAGTGCAATGACACCATCTCGGCTCACTGTAACCTCTGCTTCCAGGGTTCAAGCGATTCTCCTGCCTTAGCCCCAAGTAGCTGGGATTACAGGCATGTGCCACCACACCCGGCTAATTTTGTACTTTTAGTAGAGACAGGGTTTCACCATGTTGGTCAGGCTGGTCTCGAACTCCTGACCTCAAGTGATCCACCCTCCTTGGCCTCCCAAAGTGCTGAGATTACAGGCATGCGCTACCACACCCAGCTCTATTCCTCCATTTTTTATTTTCTTGTGTGGCCCTTGCAAATAATGCAATTTATACTGCCAAAGTGATAACATTTGTTCCCTTTTCGCCACATAATTTATTAAAAGGATGCTACTTGTAAGCATTTGCAATTTAAAAGATCATTTCCCAAATAGTTCATTCCCTCTTAGCATTACTCGGTAGTCCTTTTCTTGACAAAGGTGCCTAAAGCATCATTTTTTTGTCATAACAACGATAAAGCCAAGACATCTAATTAGCAAAAAGCTTCTTCCTATTTGAGACAACAGCCCAATTTATTGAAATAAGTGCTTACTGTAAATTCAAAATGTTTATTTTTTTTTTAATATCGAAGACATTTACAAAGATGTCTTTTTTATTTGTTGGTCTTGAATTCCACATTCAGTCAAATATTGAAGATTCAACTCAAAAGCAGAATATGAAAATTAGCAGCAATTAAACTGATTTCGCTGACATTTAGCAGGACTGCTTACCAAAGCCACCACTTAAAATAGAAATTTCCAGCTCTTATCAGAAACTAAAAACTTTCAGGCATCGAGGCATCCCTGCGAGACCTATCTGCCTGCCGTGTTTATTATAACGAAAGCACACATCTGCCAGAAAATGGCCTTGTGGACCTTTAAAATTATGAGAAAGGAAAAGTGACATCATCCTTTGAGTCTTACCCTACCAAAAACTCAGGGTTAGGTTTTACTTTTTTTTCCTGGCTGTTGAAAATAGGCTGGTTGCAACATAGGTGTCAGATTGCTTCTCCCTATGTCAACTTCAAGTTCAAATTTAGGAAGTTATTCTCCCATCAGAACATGTTGTACAAATTAACAATAGGTTTCTAAGCCATAAACATATTTTAATAGATCTAAAAATTTCTTAGGTTATTCTTTTTCCCATCTCATTATAAGTGCTTTGTAAAAAGTGATTGCTACTCCTATGATGCACTGAGGGTAAAATAACTTACCAGAATTGAGATTTGAAAGAGAATTTCCCAAGAACAACATAGTGTTCTTGGATTTCAACGTTTTGAATACTCCTAGCAATAGATAGGTCTTTTCAGTAAAATACTGAAGGGAAGCAACTGTTGATTTCCTATTATGATTATTGTATTAAATTAAGCAAGAACTAGGAAGGCCTAGCAAGACCTAGCAAGGCCCAGCAAGACCCTAAAGGAATTGGAGAAGGGACAGATGAGTTTTTACAAGTGGAAAAGTATGAAGCATGAAACATTGCTTAGAGAACGGACAAGACAGAAGAGTGAGTAGTGTCACAGTGATAGGAAGGCTTAGGGGTAAAGGATGGTTTTCGAAGCATCAGGGAATTCACTGGGGAACTTACACAGGGCAAAGTGGTTTTTTTGTTGTTTTTTTTTTTTTGAGACAGAGTTTCACCCTTGTTGCCCTGGTGAGATCTTGGCTCACTGCAAGCTCTGCTCCCTGGGTTCAAATGATTCTTCTGCCTCAGCCTCCTGAGTAGCTGGGATTACAGGTGTCCACTACCATGCCCAGCTAATTTTTTGTATTTTTAGTAGAGATGGGGTTTCACCACGTTGGCCAAGCTGGTTTCAAACTCCTGACCTCAGGTAATCCACCCGCCTTGGCCTTCCAAAGTGCAGGGATTACAGGCATGAGCCGCCACACCCAGCCCAAAGTGTGCTTTTTAAAATCTGGGCTTTTGGGCCGCGCGCGGTGGCTCAAGCCTGTAATCCCAGCACTTTGGGAGGCCTAGACAGGCGGATCATGAGGTCAGGAGGTCGAGACCATCCTGGCTAACACGGTGAAACCCCGTCTCTACTAAAAAAAACACAAAAAACTAGCTGGGCGTGATGGCGGGCGCCTGTAGTCCCAGCTACTCAGGAGGCTGAGGCAGGAGAATGGCATGAACCTAGGAGGCGGAGCTTGCAGTGAGCTGAGATCCGGCCACTGCACTCCAGTCTGGGCAACAGAGCGAGACTCCATCTCAAAAAAAAAAAAAAAAAAAAAAAAAAA